>NW_015388345.1:23368-25109 GCF_001527695.2 Protobothrops mucrosquamatus | reverse complement strand
GTCAGGGAGGAAAGAAGAAGGAAGAAAGAAAGAAAGAAAGAAAGAAAGAAAGAAAGAAAGAAAAAAAGAAAGAAAGAGAAAGGAAGGAAGGAAGGAAGGAAGGAAGGAAGGAAGGCTATTTTCTTCATTAAAGCTAATGACCTTTGCAAAATTTCCAAGCATTCTCATTTTTATCATCAGCCAATGGCAACAGCCTTGTCTCTAACTTCCAGGCTGCTGGGGGGGGGTGGACTAACTGCAGAGTCCAACAGATGGCCCGGCCTTGTTCTTCTTCCAGCAAGATGTTTTCCACCGGGTCACCTTTTGCCAATTCTGCGGGTCTCGGCGGAACCCGAGTTTCCACTTGGCGCATCTGTGCTGGAAGACCCCTGCCTTTAAAATGACTTTACGGAAAAGTTCACGGGCTACAACAACATTAAGATAACGACATGGCTGACAGTGAAAAATGCACATGGGAGGAAAACTATATGAAATCAATTAGTGTTCTAAATACGGGCCGAGCTCTTGGCAGATCTGTGTCCAGTCGTCAGGACCAAACATTGTGACTGTACAAGCATTCAAAAATTGTAACGAAGGAAGGTACACACAACACCTTCGATCGCGCTTTAAGACTCTTTCTCCGCTTCTTATTCTGTTACTAACTGGTTTTTAAAACTTTGGGACCTGCTTTAAAAAGCGGCCACGGACAGAGTTGAACAGGTTCGCTCTTAAAATTGAGGTTTGTGAAGGTTAGATAGATCGTTGTGTGAAATTTCCCAGGGGTTTTAATGCCCTTATTTTAGGAAACAGTTTGCGAGGGGAGGGGAAATTTCAGAAAGTGGATGTCCCTTCCAAATCACCATTTTGCTGTTGAATTTCTGCAAAGGAAGGGGCAGCCCTGACCCTTGGCAAAAAGGCTTCTTAATCGAACAAAAAAATATTTAGCAATGCAGGTGTGTCGGCATGCTTCCTTGCTGCAAAGTAAGCTTTCTGCACAATTGTAAGTTTTCAACGCATTGCTTGGAAAATCCCCAAAGGGGAAAATGTGTCCTAGCAACACACCTCTTAACAAAATGAATTTTAATGAAATCTCTTCTTTTGTTGTTGTTGCTGAGGTTAACTGTCATTTTTTTTTTCCCCAACGGGGGCCCTGAGCAGATCCCACAACAGATGGAAAAGTCCAGTTCAACATGAGGCTTTGGCTTGATTATAGCATTATCGAGACAGAATATGGATTGGAGATGTGCTGTCAAAGCTCTCCAAGATAGCTCCAAGGATGCAGCTTTAACCAAAAATGTTTTCTAATCTCCTTCGAGCCCGTAGAAAGGATTCCTTATAACCCGAAATATCAACATTTTCCATGGGAATATTTTCCTGTGCATCCTTTTATTTAATTATTTATCTGTTAAAGTTGATACGCTACCCACTTCGCTGTTGAGCCTACGTTATCCTATTGCTCTTGGTGCTTTGTGCTCCAAAGGTTTATTTTATTATTATTATTATTATTTATTGAATTTATATCCCGCCCTTCTCCTTGCGGACTCAGGGCGGCTGACAATCAGTTTAAAAATACACCAATAACAATTACAAAATTAAAATTAGTTAAAAAGAAATATTTAAATGTTGTCTAATTAAAATATGATTAAAAACCCCTCTAAAAATTGCCCTAGGCCAGTCCCGCTTGTTGGAATAGCCATGTCTTGAGGGCGCGGCGGAAGGAAGGGAGATCAGGGATCACCCTGATCTCTGGGGGCAGCTCATT
>NW_015388345.1:18203-21940 GCF_001527695.2 Protobothrops mucrosquamatus | reverse complement strand
TAGTTAAAAAGAAATATTTAAATGTTGTCTAATTAAAATATGATTAAAAACCCCTCTAAAAATTGCCCTAGGCCAGTCCCGCTTGTTGGAATAGCCATGTCTTGAGGGCGCGGCGGAAGGAAGGGAGATCAGGGATCACCCTGATCTCTGGGGGCAGCTCATTCCAGAGGGTGGGAGCTCCCACAGAGAAGGCCCTCCCATCGGCCAGTACGCTCCCAAGAAGCATGATATTGATGTGATTATGATTGCTAGGAATTTCAGAATTTTTTTTATATTTAAATTGTTACCTATTGAATTAATAAGAATTGTATTAATTCAAGGTTGGCAAAGAGAATATTATTGGAGTATTATTGGAGGAAATCAAGCAAAGCTATTATGTGGACTTTGGAATATAAAAACGGATGGTTAGTGATTACTTTGTAAATATAAGCCCAGACAACACACTGTTTACCAAATATTAAGGTGTTTGTGTTAAAAAATCAATGATATATTAAGCTTTACTCTGAGGACGCTGGAGAGGGGACCAGCGAAAGCTAAGTTGTTTCTTTTAACATTGTAAATAGTTGTTTTTATTGTTTTTAAATATCTTTTTAGCAATAAACAACTGGTTTATACCTCTCCTGGAGATCGAAGGCTGTTTTATTGAACAAATATGCCCGAGATTATACACACACACACACACATACATACTCAGAATAAATAAATAAAAGTGAACACCAGGGAAAATCCTTAAACTGGTGTTCACTTTTATTTATTTATTCTGAACATGGATGTACCCAGGGATCGTATTTTTAATGTTATTATTAGTATACATACATACATACATACATACATACATACATACATACATACATACATACATATATATAAAAGAGTGAATGGAATTCAAACATTTGTGGACACTTAGCCGTTCTAGGCTGTGTTCTCTTTTGACTCTGCCCCCAGCAATGCCTCTTCTTCTTCTACATTCTACTATATAATGGGACCTAAAGAGAATTTGCTTCGGAGATTTTTTTTGGGACAGAACATTACTCTTTTTCTGTTATCTCTCCTATTCCCCAATGGCTGCTTTATCTTCTCTCCATCTTTCCTTCCCCGTCAAGCAAACCCTTGGACTAACCAATGCCTTCCTTGCCTTTGGTTTCCCTCTTCTATTCTCTAGAATTCAACCTCTGCAAAACAACATGAAGATTTAATGATTTGAGCCGTGAGTCTGACAATGAGTACACCCATTCAAAAGCCGGGCCAAAATGGGCACCTTTGTGATAAGAGAGTAAAATCTATTCCTAGAATTAAGGCATTCCTCCAAGTAACCATAAAACAGAAGTAAATGATTTTTTTTTTCCTGCAGATTACAATTTCCCATTTTTGTCGAGCCGGTGAAAACATTACACCGGAGATCCTTCGTCCCAGCTCAGTACTTACTTTGTAGTTGGAAAACGGAAAGATGTGAAGCTGTAATTTGATATTGTCTCTAACCTGTAATGTAATGAAAGCTGGCTATTGGGTTTTCCTCTTAGATAGGAAGCAGTCAAAAAGAAAGCAAAAAAAAAATAAAGGAGATATATCTCCCTGGCCATTACTTAAATTTCATATAAAAATATGAAAAAAAATGCTTGCTGCATTGCTGTATTCCCTAGAAAACGAAGCATTTTAGACTGCTTGCAAAGATTAGGGAGAATTACAGTTTTCAAAGGGAGAACTCCATGTATAAAGCAACGTTTTTCAACCTTGGCAACCTGTAAGAGGCCAGAATTTTTCACTCCCAGAATTCCCCAACCAGCAGGGAAATGCAGGCTGGCTGGAGAATTCTGGGAGTTGGACTCCAGACCTCTTAAAGTTGCCAAGGTTGAGAAACAGTGGTATAAAGGGATATTAGCTGAAAAGTGGAATTGATTATGAGGTCTTATATCTTAACAAACAGAGACCCAACCTAGAATTAAGCAGAGATTTCCTGACAACAATTAATCAGAGGAATGGCTTGCCTCCAGAAGTTGTGGGTGCTCCAACACTGGAGGTCTTCAAGGAGAGATTAGACAGCCATTTGTCTGGAATGGTATACAGTCTCCTGCTTGAGCAGGGGGTTGGACTAGATGACCACCAAGGTCCCTTCCAACTCTGTTAATCTGGAAAGTAAACAATTTCCCTGGCTCATTTCTCACCCTTGCCTCTAAATCAGAGATGGGAACTGATCATCACTGAAAGGATAGGAAAAATAAACAGCTGAATGGGGCCAACCATTTGTTAAAATAATCACCTGCAAGCGAGACTTATAAAGAAAACAATCTGACAATTGTCAAAATAATCCAAAGTGTGATTTTCTTATCTTAATTGTTGGCCACAAAATCCACAGGAGCAAAAGTGATATATTCTATCTTGTATTAAATCTTATCATAAACTCCTATACATTTCGTGGTCAAATATATATATATTTTTTTACGCACAGGGCTTAGGGATCATGACAGCATATTCAAACAAGTCTCTCCAAACCATATTCTCCTTACAAAAGTCCATTCTTTTCTCTTTCTCTCTTTTTCAACCCACTAATGACCAGTTAATGGTCTTCAGCATAGCCAGGGAAAGGCTAAATGCTGAAATATCACTTAACGATTCTGTTTAGACCGATTAGTTTGACGGAAAACAATCAACTCATTTGATTGTGTCAAATGCTTTGGTAGGGCAGCCTCTTCAGGTGTGGGTTGCTGGCAACCCACACACACACACACTTGAAGTCCCTTACAACCGCAGGGACAATCTTGCGATACTCAGAGAATTATTAAATTTCTTCTCCACAGTTATTTCCAACCTTTCCTGGAAGGCAAACATAGGACCATTTGCAATAAAGCTCAAAAACTGTAGGCAGTTGCAAGGAAGAACGATAACGTTGCCTCAAATGCTGCTCAGTTCTCTTTGCCCACCCCCACCCCCCAGACCAAAAAAAAAATTGCTAGGGTCTTTTCAGCTCCATTGTTCTCAGCAGTAATTGTGTCAGGCCTCTGGAGTAAGCAGATGCAACACAAATCTGTTCTGAAATATATATATTGCAGGAAAGGAGGCAACGCCAGTGTGCTTTCTCCAGTTTTGAAGGATCCATTGCTCTTTCAAGTTTAGAAAAAGATAGCGAGGTCCGTGGCGTTTGATCACCAACAATGAGAAAGGAGTATATTTTTAAAGGACTTCAAAGCTTCATGTTCTCTTACAGTTATATGAAATTCATTTAAATATCTCCCGGGGGATGTTTTGACTTTATTCAAAAGCTAGTAGATATATGACAAGATTAGCACATACTCAGCCATCGAGAGCATAGGTAAAATTTTGGGCAAACTTCAGCAGAAGTCCCAAGGGTGAAGAGAATTCAAGAATTATTGGCCAGGTGTGATTGGATACACAAGGGATTTGTCTCCGGTACAGAAGCTCTCAGTGTACATGCAAACAAGAAAGCGATAGGTCACGTGTTACAATCATTAATCGTAAGATACAACAACAAGGGATAATCACATATACCAACAGGAGAAAGATGAGAAGAATAATAGCAATGCAGCCTACTACATGGGTAAATATCTTTCTTATGCATCAGGATGCAATGGGAATATTTAAATGGACTCTATCGGCAGGACAAGCATATTTTGAGCTCTTCTCCAATGAGAACAGATGGCAACAACTTGACTAATCTAAAAAGGAAACACAGCTAAGCAGGGTCAGGCCAGGTTAATAGTTGGATGGGAGCCACTGAGGAA
>NW_015388345.1:6479-14607 GCF_001527695.2 Protobothrops mucrosquamatus | reverse complement strand
GGGAGGGAGGGATAATCACGAGAGATTAGAACAAAGAACGTTTACCAAGATCTTCTGTGGGAGTTAAGTCCTCTTCTATGTTGTAGTATCAATTCAATTTATTTAGGCAAGCTACACGTCATTTCGTAACTTCCATTACCGCCCTGTGACTGCAGTTCCGCAGTTTGAAATGAATCAAAGAAATCTCGGAATCAACGGGGGAAAAAACCACCCAAATAAATACAACCTTTTCCTTTTCCTCTCCCTATAAAAATCCTTTAGGAAGAAAAGCAATCTCATCTTCCATCAGTTCTTTAGCACCACAAATTAATGGCTTGGCCTGTCATCCTTAAAAGTAGCAATAGAGTACCGCAATACCCAGATCTTTAAAACTCAACTGGGGTTAATGCATGCATCTTTCATCACAACTGACACTCCTCCTTAACCAAAAGTGATATGGTTAGAGAGGGAGTTGAAAATGGATGAGCTCAAATTCTCTACTCTTGAATAGATAGATGTACTCTGACTTGGCCAATGCCTTGCCACTCTCCAAGGCATCTTTCTATTTCTATAACCACAGGGACAACAGACAAGAGAGGAAAGGGGAATCCAAAAAATCCCGCGCTTTTATTTTCCATGCAGAGCAAAGAACCAGGAAAGGTCCATTTTGGTATCGCCTCCTCCAAAACAAGACAAAATTAGATTCTTTTCAGCTTAGTGATGCTATAATACAAATCCGGAGCATATCAGCAAAACAGTTCCTCTCCCACAAATGCAAAAATTTCTTATACAATAGATCAAGCTCATCGCTGCAGCCTCAGCATTTAGCTCTCTGCTGCAGTGAATTTCCTTTGGCACAGAATTAATCCAGGAGAGCCGAGCACGTCGTGCAATTTTGTATAACATGATTTTTCCACCTGCCAGTCTTCACCGGTGGTCATTTCTTCCTTCCCCCCCCCCTTCCCCAACTTCTTAAAAAAGATCCAGCAAAGTATAAATGAAAAAACAAAGCAAAACAGACGACTTCCTAAATCAAAAAAGCACTCTGACCCAAATCAGGGGGTTTGGAGGAAGGGGATTCACTCTGGCACCTTCATTAATTATTAGATAAATTGCTTATTGATTTCTTTGCATGCTTCCTGACGCCGTACGGCGCACACATCTTTCATACAAAGTGCTGATGGAACAAGGAAAGGTTGGCAGAGCAAATGNGAAGAAGAAGAAGAAGAAGAAGAAGAAGAAGAAGAAGAAGAAGAAGAAGAAGAAGAAGAAGAAGAAGAAGAAGAAGAAGAAGAAGAAGAAGAAGAAGAAGAAGAAGAAGAAGAAGAAGAGTTGGAAGGGACCTTGGAGGTCATCTAGTCCAATCCCCTGCCCAGGCAGGAAACCCTATACCATTTCGGACAAATGGCTGTCCAGTTTCTTCTTAAAAACTTCCAGTGTTGGAGCATTCACAACTTCTGGAGGCAGGTTGTTCCACTGATTAATTGTTCTAACTGTCAGGAAATTTCTCCTTAGTCCTAGGTTGCTTCTCTCTTTGATGAAATCGATGTGCTTCCGAAGGAGAAAACAGCTAACTCTGAAAAAGAACTTCAAATGTTTGCGTGTTCCTCACCACCACCACCACCGCCGCCACTACAAAAGGTCAGAACATCTAAAAGTGGAATCTACAAAGGACCAGCTTTTCTCGGTGTTTCGACATAAGTGACAAGAAGGAAAATTATTTCCGGATGACTAGAAAACCAGGCTGAAGACAGATACTCTTTTTAGCTTCCTTAAAACTAAAACTGGAGGGAACACACTCACAACTTACAACCTTCCGTTTAGCAACCACAATGGCATTGGAAAAAGTCACTTATGGCCAGTCCTCACTCGTAAGACCATAAGAGCATCCCCTGGTCACATGATCAGCATTCAAGCCCTTGGCACCCGGCCTGAGTTTATGAAAGTTGCAGCATCAAAGGTCTGCCATTTGCAATTTTCTCAGCCAGCTTCCAACAAGCAAGCTTAATGACTGCACGATTTGCTTAATAACTGTGGTGATTCGCTTAATAACCATTGCAAAAAAAAAAGGTCCTAAAATTGGGCACATGGAACAACTGCCTTGCTTAGCAACGGAAATTCTGGCCCCAAATATAGTCATAAATCAAGGTCTGCCTGTACTTAATCCATTCTTTTTATGTATCGCTCCGGAAAGGCTAAAGAGATTCAGATGGAATACATGCTAGGTGAAAAGTAATTCAGCAATCAGGGATAGGGAACTATGGACTCTGTGGACTTCAGCTCCCAGAATTATCGAGTCACCCATGATGGCTCAAGGAATTCTGGGAGTTGAAGTCCACAAGTCAGAAAGGGATCGCCGTCGCTCATCCCTGAGCAATGTTGACCCTCGATTGGAGATGGGGAGACTGAGGATCAGAAGGGAACTGGGGTAGCTGAAGAACAGGACATGTACCAGAACCCAAAACAAGACTTTTTGAAATTGGAAAAGACAGATTAAAAAACAAACACTAAAAAACTCTACGCCCTTTTTAGCGGGTTTTTTTCTTTTCCCTGGCCAGATTAAATTTTATGACTTTTCTGAATTTCACTGAACCAAACGATTTTCACCAACAGGCAAGCATCTCAAGCAAAGGTTCCGAACGAGCAGGAAAACAAGCATCTTTTGTGTAGGTGTTTATGCAGTTGACAACCATCTGGTAGGAATGTCTCGTGCAACACTTGTTCCTTTCCCGCTTGACAGCTTGTTCAAGAAACATTGACGGGCAGGTTAGGAAAAGAGGTGACTGTTCCCCTTTTTACAATGAACTACTAGAAGACTGATGTAAGATAACACTGATTTTCAAAAGGTACTTCTCGTCTTTGTTCAGAATGTTTACACTCACCTCTGGGCAGTTGTTTTTGTTTCATTTATTTTTATCCACCTTTATTCTTTCTAGAAATAACTCAAAGTAATGAACATACTCCATCCTCCTATTTTTCCCACAACAATCCTGTGAGGTGGGCAGGCTGAGGGACTAGCTCAAAGCCCCCAACTGGTTTTCATGCCTAACTTGGACTAGAACTCACCATCTCCCAGTGATTGACACCAAAGTTATCTAGCTGGCTTTCATGCCTAAGGCAAGACTAGAACTTACCATCTCCCGGTGATTGACACCAAAGTCATCTAGCTGGCTTTCATGCCTAAGGCAGGACTAGAACTCACCATCTCCCAGTGATTGACACCAAAGTTATCTAGCTGGCTTTCATGCCTAAGGCAAGACTAGAACTTACCATCTCCCGGTGATTGACACCAAAGTCATCTAGCTGGCTTTCATGCCTAAGGCAGGACTAGAACTCACTGTCTCCTGGTGATAGGCACAACATCACCCAGCTGGCTTTTGTGGCTAAGGTGAGAGTAAAACTTACAGTCTCCTGGTGATTGGTCCAAAGTCACCTAGCTGGCTTTCATGCCTTAAATGGGACTAGAACTCACAATCTCCTCACAGCATGCTACCTGGAGAATTCTGGGAGTTGAAGTCCACCCATTTTAAAGTTGCCAAGGTTGAGACTCATTGCTCTTGTTCCAATTCATGAACGATCCTGGGTTTAATGCTTTGGTTCTGTTTGCTAGGAGAAATGGAATACAATTTCCTCTTTTTGACACATGTCGCCTATAGCTCAATCCTTAAGCCTCCTCTTGATGTTTTACACCCAATAAATTAATAAAGAAATAAAAATGCCTTGTCTTCAAAATACTGCCAGTCTCGGAAAGCAAATGATGCTTCTGTTGGAAAACGATAACTATAGATCAGAAAGTCCTCACCTCTCCCTTTGAAATGGAGGGAAAGACATAAATAATCTGCTTAACATGACAGTCAATTTTAGATATTCTTTTATTACACTTTATGGTCTATGAAGTGCTTTTCCTTATATGCCTTCCAGTGAATGCTATGTAATTCCTGCACGGATGATAGATTTCCTTTTAGAAAAAAAAATAGCGGAGGTCTTAACTTTTTAATAGAAATCGCTCCCCAGGAATGCTTAGCCACAGTTCAAGCTGCTTAATTCAAGGAGTTATGTCGTTCATTTTAAGAAACTTTCAATGATATTAATCACGCCCAGCTATTTTTATTATTCCTGTCTAACAATGCTAATCTAGCATGAATAGACTCTTTAACCAGCATATTAATGCATTTCCTCTCAAAAGTGTGGTTTAGTGGTAAAAAATAAGATTTATATATATATACACACACACACACTTATTATATATACATACATACATACATACATATATATATATTAAGAATACTAGTAAAAATATGACTCTTGGGAATATCCATTCTCTTGGTGATCATTATTTTAACGAATACACACACACACACACACACACACACACACACACTTATTATATATACATATATCTGTGCACACATCCGCACCACGTCTACTAAAGATTAACAAAAGGCCTTCATAATTAAATAGTCCGCAAGAATCTGATTGTCACCGTTTCCTTTTTTGAGTTTCCAAAAGGCAAGAACGACACATGCTAGCAAGAAGCTTGGCACACTCTTGGCAAAACATCATGCGCTTTTTAAAAACTTTACTGACAACCATCTCCAAAAGATGATTTTCAGTTCATCTGCTAAACACTCTCATTACAGGCTTCAAGCTTCCTTCGTCTCCTTGCAGCCATCTTTCAACGCTTCAGAACCCTAGAGGTTCTAGAGATCAAAGAGGTGACATCTCAAAGTCGCGCTGGCTAGGTTACAAGCACTCATTCAGACAATCCGGAGAGAGAAAGCAACTGGGCTGTTGTCACAGCTAGCTGTATGAATGAGAAAGGTTCCAGATCTTTTGAGGTTCCAGATCTTTTGAGGTTCTGGATCTTTGAGGGGGATGGATCAATGTCCACTAGCTACCTACCAAGCAAAGTAGCATCTTTACAGGAGGTGTTTGGTCCTTAAGTCAGCAGAATTCCACAATACCTTAAAAATCCCCTTTTAACTCTGCCCCCCCCCAGGCTCTACCACTCCTTCCCCTACACCAGATCTCCATCCTAAATGCAAAAGGAAGAAGCCTTGTCCCACTCTCAGGAAATGGCCTTGTTGAGGCTTCCCAATGCAGTCCATCTCCAATGTAAAACATGCATTGCATTAAATCGTTTATCATTTCCTTCATCCTGTACCAGGGTTTTAAGCTTATCTGATCAACGTTTTACATCCTGCGACAATCAACCAAACCTGAATGTTGATGAACTGACTGAACCAAAGAACCAAGCAACATTCTCTTCCTTGTTGTTTCCCTCCAAGAAATGGACTGAATATTAAAACAGTTAGGGGGGGAAGGAAACCATGTCTTGATCTTGTGTTTTTGATCATATGGATACTTGAAGGAGGGTGAAATTGTTGGATTGTGTTTCATTTTTTTTTTAAAACTCCCTTTCAGCTTTAAAATCGGAACGGTTAAAGCCTTCTTCTAAGGCAGGGCTTTTCAACCAGTGGTACAGGTACCACCTGTGGTACATTGGCACGTGGCAGGTGGTACGCGAGCATCCTAGAAAAGTGGTAGCGGGGGAGGGGAATGAGAGCACCGCCGAGCGGGCGGGCAGGTGTCTTGCTCGGCTGTGCCTTGGGGGCCCACTTTTTTCAGTGCCATTGTAACTTCGAACAGTCACTAAGCAAATTGTTGTAAGTCGAGGATTACCTGTACTTTATCACTTTTTTCCTTCTTTTTTTTTGTCATCAAGTTTTTGACACCTTGCTAGGCAACTGGTGGTACTCGGATATTGCCATATCCTAAAAGTGGTACAAAGGGTGAAAAGGTTGAAAAGCCCTGTTCTAAGGCACTGCTTTCCAGCTTTATGTGACGCTTGCAAAATACTATATTATTTTAAAACCCAGCAATGCCTTCCTTCATAGGCAAGATCTCACAGCTACACACTGCACCGCTAAGGTCACCAACAAAGTTAATTAGGGCCTTCCTATTTGCAGGTTCTGACCCTTTTGTATCGTCTCCCACAAAGAGGTTGAAGAACCAGCGATGAATTTCACTTGTTTAGTCTGCCTCTGTTCCCTATGGGAAGGATGATTAATTGCTAGCTTCCTTTCCTAATTATTTCGGTTCAACATTAAATAATGCTATTTTGTTATGAATATAACAAATTAAGGCAATAATTCATCACACTAAATCTTCCAGCTGTGCTAAGCTGGAGGACAGAAAAAGGAACGGGGACCTGCCGCTGGAAACTGTTAATTAAAGTTACAGTAGAACTTTTCAATAGTCCTTTACAATATCGTTCTGAATAAGCAAACTCTGCATTTTAATCTGTGTTGGAGGGAAATGTAGAAAACAGGCGGTATCTAGATCCTGATAAAATCTTGTCAAATGAAAGACAGTGGTTGTCCGCCAAATTAAGTGGTGGCAATCAGACTTGATCTGGCGTGTAGAATTTTAAAAATTCATAGATTAAGGATATTGAATCTCTGAATGTTCTATTTGGGGAGTGGAAGTCTAGACATCTTCAAGTTGCCAAGTTTGAAAAACGCTGGATAATGTAATCTACCTTCCTTTAAGCTCTCAAAGTAGAGAGATACAGATGTTACCGCAGGACTCGTTCTAACTATGATTTCTGCTGACTTCAACCTGGTTTCCCCCCCAAAATTACCCCTTCTGAAGTTACCTCTGTAAAGAAGCAAGTCTCTTTTCTTTCTAGTAACCTTGGAAATGGAAAGTACCATTTGTTCAAGGTTAGAGAGGCAATCACGCCACACTCTTCTATCAAAAGCCTAAATTTTGACTCCAGAGACCCCAGGCCAAACGAGAAAGCTTTTAAAATGCTCAGTCTCATTCAGCCAATGTCAAGCAATGCAGGCTACTTTCAAAGGTCTCCCGGGTCCTCATAAATCTATTTTTTTAAAAAATTCTCAATGTCCTGCCACTGAAACCTGAGCTTACGCGTGCGAGAGACACTAGAAAATGACAAGAGGATCTTATGAATTATCTTTAAAGGTAATGGAGCCATTTTTGGAATGTGCAAGAAAACCTGTCTGGTTAAATCAGCCAACGCTTTCTCCTTTTCTTCCCTCGCTAGGAACGGTACCTTCCCAGCAGTTGTTAGCCAAAGCGCATCTGTTGTTTGGGATTTGCAAGTTTGCTGTGTTCCGCAAAAAGGATACTTATGTAGCAGCATTCCCAAATATCCATGTTAGAAATTCTGTTTATATATACCACCACCGAACAAACAAAGAGCACTGTCACCATGTGCTTTACTGCTCAACTATTTAACTGTAAAAGAAACAGGAAACTCTACTTAGAACAATGGTGGGAATATGTTCTGCTAACGATTGCTGCATCCCAACTGTTTCTTCCACCCTGACATCTTAGCTGGAAAAGAGAAGGGGGCCCAGAGATGCATTTCTTCATCACGCGCAATGATTAAATAGGAGGTTGGCTTAGGAACTCAATGATTCATGAATGCCAGCAAACCATACTTATTGCGATTTTCACTTTTTAGCACGGCCCGTGTATCGCTACCCTCTGAATCCTCACCAGGAGACACCAAAGAAGACAACAAGGTGAGTTGTCTATAGAGATTCTCAGTCATCCAGGTCATGGTTGTCCCAAAGGTGCTTTTTCAAAAGGCAACTGGACTTTGTTTTTTGTGTCAGCCCCTCAGATATTGGAACACAGCTATCGTGTTACCCCTAGTTCTTCTTTCCATTATCCAATTCCAGCAATCTGATTGGTTTAAATCAGCTTCCTCAGTTCAGAACTGATGAGATGAGAAGCGAAACAGCTTCAAGAGAAGGGGGAAAAAACCAAAAAAACACCCTTCAAGGAAAAAAAAAAACAAAGAAAGTTCAAAAGGTGCTTTTTCAAAAGTCTAGTTGCCTTTTGAAAAAGCATCTTTGTGACAACTGTGATCTGGATGTTTGAGGATCTCCATAGACACAGAGAAAGTCCAGTTGCCTTTTTTTTTTTTTTTAAAGCACCTTTGGGAGAACAAGGCGAGAGAGAGCTACCCAAGTTTTGTTGGCCAATGAGCTCCTTCATAAATCCATTCTGCCCCATTTTTGCATCCGTCATTTAAAAAAAATCAGCAGTCACTCTCTTTGGAATGCAATCAGGTTGGTTTGCTTTTTTTAAAAAAAAAAAACATATTAATGAGATA
>NW_015388345.1:4595-6180 GCF_001527695.2 Protobothrops mucrosquamatus | reverse complement strand
TCATTGTTCCCTACAAAAGTACATCTTCAATAAATTAGTGTTCTCATATCCCATTCCTTTCCATACATTCGTCAGACTAATAATAAAGGAAATATATTTTCCTTTCCTTTCCTTTCTATAAACCAAGATCCGTGGTGGCGCAGTGGTTAGAATGCAGTACGGCAGGCTAATTCTGCTGACTGCCAATTGCCAGCAGTTCAGCAGTTCGATTCTCACCAGTTCAAGGTTGAGTCAGCCTTCCATCCTTCCGAGGTTGGTAAAATGAGGACCTAGATTGTTGGGGGCAATAGGCTGACTCTGTAAACTGCTTAGAGAGGGCTGTAAAGCAGTGTGAAGCGGTATATAAGTCTAAGTGCTATTCCTATTGCTCTTCCTTTTCTCCTTCCTTCCTTTCTTCCATAACTCTGCCCAGTGCCTGGAGTTCAATCCTGACTGGCTCAAGGTTGACTCAGCCTTCCATCCTTCCGCGGTCAGTAAAATGAGGACCCAGATTGTTGGTAGCAATATGCTGGCTCTGTAAACTGCTTAGAGAGGGCTGTAAAGCACTATGAAGCGGTATATAAATCTAAGTGCTATTGCTATTAATAGGAAGAATAAGATTACAACCTCTGTTTCCCAATTCCGTTGGTAACTAGAGACAGTCCTTGATGTAAAACAGTTTGTTTCGCGACGGTCCGAAGTTACAACAGTGCTGAAACAAGGGACCTACGACCGTTTTTCACACTTAGGACCCCAAGGTCACGTGATCAAAATTCAGACGCTCGGCAACCAACCCATATTGATGACGGTCGCAGCGTCCCGGAGTCACGTGATCCCCTCTTGCAACCTTCCAACAAGCAAAGTCCATGGGGAAGCCAAATTTACATAACAACTGTGTTACTAACTTAATCACTGCAGTGAATTCACTTGACAATGGTGACAGGAAAAGTCGTAAAATGGAAACCACACTCATTCAGCAAATGTCTCACTTAGCAATGAAATGTTTGGGCTCAATTGTGGCCGTAAGTCAAGAATTACCAGTACTTATGGTTCATCGGACTCCCAGCAGGCTTCTGATGACCCCACACAGCTGACCGAGGTCAAGGAAGCAGGTTTTCAAGAGTATTTTGTTGGGAATAAACACAATATCTCAGAAAACACTAGAGGGATTCCCAGGGAGTTATTTCCAGTGAAGCAATCTTAAAATGTTTCTTTCCAGGTTTCATGACCCCCTTGGTGAAGCTGCTTTTTCTAAGAAAAATTGCCAGCTGATTGCACTGTCTGGTATCAGAGCCTTATTTTTTTGTCTTTTGTGGGTCTTCCCATCCCAGCCCCCCACAATCTGTCCAATCACCTTCCCTTTAGACTATTTTAAACAAGAAGACTCCTCGCCAGATAAACCCCACAGCTGTAACCCCCGTCACCACCATTTTGATTTTCCTGAGGTAAAGTCCAAAAGCCTTCTCAGCCATGAGTAAGCTGCTAAAAGGAACGCTTGATATCAAGCTGCCTGTTTAATGCTCTTTTTGTGGTTGAAAAGCAATTAGGCAGATTCAAGAGCCAGGCTGATGCCAAAGGAAGTGCCCGTGATGGTGTGGGTGCCCCC
>NW_015388345.1:0-3963 GCF_001527695.2 Protobothrops mucrosquamatus | reverse complement strand
GCTGTAACCCCCGTCACCACCATTTTGATTTTCCTGAGGTAAAGTCCAAAAGCCTTCTCAGCCATGAGTAAGCTGCTAAAAGGAACGCTTGATATCAAGCTGCCTGTTTAATGCTCTTTTTGTGGTTGAAAAGCAATTAGGCAGATTCAAGAGCCAGGCTGATGCCAAAGGAAGTGCCCGTGATGGTGTGGGTGCCCCCTGGGCACCAGGTTGGGGATCTAAGCTGGAAAACTACTGGTGACCCGGCAGTTTCAAACTAACAAGAGCTGCGGAGTTGACCTCACTTCTGGGGAGGTTTAAAGAGAACAATTCAATCAGCACAGAGCGAAGGAGGAGCTGTTGTGCGACTTGTCTCTTCCTTTGACAACTCTGGATTGATTTCAATTGATACGCGAGGCCACCGTCAGATGACGCCCGAGGTCAGGCTCCATTTCCAGGGATTTTGATTAAATGAAGAGGGGGAAATTTTGCAAGGGCTATCGGCAAAACGTGTCTGACAACAGAACTGCTGAAGACTGGGAAGAAAGGCTGGAAATGGCTGAAGTTCCTCCCACTGAGAAGTCCAGCTTGCATCAGCTTGCTGGACTTGTGCACTCGGACTTCATCACTACAATGGAGAGAGGAGAACAATGCATCTCCCCGGAGTTGAATTCTAAGTTCTGCTCTACATGCAACTGGTTGCCAAAGTCTTCTCTAGCACACCTGCTTTTCTGGGGTCCTTGGTGCTCTCTGAGCCTGGTTGTTTTCTTGCAGACATTTCATCACCTGACTAGGTAACCTCATCAGGGCTAGTGAGCGTGGGGTTTGTTCCTGGTTTAAGACCAGAGCACATCTTTTCCATCAGCCAACACCCAGATAAGCAGGGATTAACACCCGTCAAACAACCAAGCAGAAAACAAACCCTAATTAAAGCACTACCAAGGAGAGAACTATGTCCCTTCCCCCAACCAATGGCAGGGCAAACTACTGTATATAAACAGGAAGCAAAACCCACACTCACTAGCAGTGATGATGTTACCTAGTTGGGTTGTGAAATGTCTGCAGGACAACAGCCAAGCTTGGAGAACATCAAGGACCCCTGAACTACAAATTTTCTCTTCTGTTGATATTCCTGTTTTCCAAAGGTGTTATAAAAGGAGAATTCCTTCAAATTATAACCATGTTGTCTGAATAATAGCACCATGCCAGCAGCAGCATGAATAGTAACGAGAGTCTGAGATAAGGACTACATAATACAATACTGGGTTTCTGAGTTGCTCCTGTTCACAAGAAAGGGGGAGAATCTTGGTTAAGCCACACATTGTTCTTTAGAGCACGAGGAAGAGCTACAGATTTTGCTTCCAACTTTGGCTTTGTTTAAAAAACAGGGATGTTAGCCACTAAAAAATTCTCCAGCTAGTTCAGACTATGGAACAAGAGAAAGAGCTCGGGAGCTCTCCTGAATAAGCCCTTTTTGTGTCTAGGACTGTAAATTTTTAATAAATAAAATAAATAACCCACAAGTGTACTCCAAAGGAGTTTTACCCTGTAATCTTGAATTCTGCATCTTTAAGCTTCCTGGCAACAATGTTCTGGAGACAGCAGGAGATGCACCTTGAAGAATCTGGATGAGACGGAGTAATTAAAGGATTTCTTGGTCACGGTTATGATTTGATGTCATGAGCGTTCTTGGCTGCTCTTATGTTATTTATGTTGTTTCTAATTTTGGTTGTTTTTCTTTTTTGACTCGGTTTCTAGTCTGATTTAACTGCTAGCTGTCCAGAGTCATATATATGAGATGGATGAATCGATAGAAGGAAGGAAGGAGGAAATGAAAGGGAAGAGAGAGGGGAGGAAGGAAGGAAATTAGGAAGGAAGGAAGGAGAGGGAATCAGGAAGGAAGGAAGGAAGGAAGGAAGGAGAGGGAATCAGGAAGGAAGGATGGAAGGAAGGAAGGAAGGAAGGAAGGAGAGGGAATCAGGAAGGAAGGATGGAAGGAAGGAAGGAAGGAAGGGGAGGGAATCAGGAAGGAAGGAAGGAGAGGGAATCAGGAAGGAAGGAAGGAAGGAAGGAAGGAAGGAAGGAAGGAAGGAAGGATCTGAGTTCTGGGGATCTAATTTCAGCCCAATTAACACGCCTACTGCCTGTGGAACCCACTTGCTATCCATGCCAGAATCCCAAAGGATCCACTATATCTTCCTTTGAAGAATCCTTCCCTCAAGAAGCCATGAAACTCCAACCCAGGAACAGTCTGGATTTCCTGGGAAGAAAGAATAACAATGAAGCCTAGTGTAATAACAGCGTAGCTACCTTCTCAACAGAGGTTAGAACAGAAGCCAGGGATCTGATGGATAGGCTAACCGTGCCAGGTGTGAAAAATCCATATAAAGAAATGCAGGTTCCCAGGCCAAACCTCTCATCAAAACAGCAGGGCACAAAAGCATCATATCCTGAAAGGAGTAAGGAAGAGGGAGCAGCGGGGCCGCCAAGCTAATTAGAGATGCCAAATTCCCACTCCAGATCACTCTCCCCTTATTTAATGGCTGGTTGATTTGAGAAGGCAAACCAATTCCTTCGGTCCTTTTCATTGGGGGTCATTCCAGTAATGGTGTGGCTATAAAACAAAGGGTAACATGCTGGCCGTGATTAAGAAAACATCTATGAATTTAATGGCTGTGTTTATTTTGTAAAGGAGGGAAACCTGGAAATCAGGTTCCCCTTTAGCCTGGTGGGCAGAAAAGCTCTCAAAATACAACGTTGGTGTCTATGCTCTTGCTTGACCCAGTTGATGGTTACTTTGAATAAACCCATTCGCTAAGGCTCCAGGAACATAATTTAGCTCAAAGGAGACCCAGTCAGATGTAGGATATTTCTGAGGTTGTGTATCATTGTGGGAATAGCCGAACAATAGGGTTGGAGGTCATCTAGTCCAACCCCCTGCTCGGGCAGGAAACCCTATACCATTTCCGACAAATGGCTGTCCAGTCTCTTCTTCAAAACCTCCAGCGATGGAGCACCCACTGCGTCTGAAGGCAAGCTGTTCCAACTGGTTAATTGTTCTCCCTGATAGGAAATTTCTCTTTCGTTCTAGGTTGATTCTCTTCTTGATTAAGTCCCATCTCTTGGTCTGCCTTCAAGTGCTTTGGAGAACAGGTTGACCCCTCTTCTTTGCGGCAGTCCCTCAAATAACGGATCACTGCTGGGAGCACCAAAGCCCCATCAATCACTTCAATAGGATTGGCCCACCCCACTTATTCTGGCAGAAGGGGCATGCTGTGGACCCCAGCAGTCAAGGAATTCTGGCTGGTGGGGACCAGAAGAAGGGCCTTTTCTGTTGTGGCTCCCATTCTCTGGAACGTCATGCCCTTCAGATGAGAACTGCCCCCCACCCTCTTGGTTTGGGAGAGCCCGAAGACCTGGCTCTGCCGATTGGCTTGAGGTTCCAAAGAGGCATTTGATGTGGGAGTTGCTTAGTTGACTAGGAAGAAGATCCACTTTAAAAAAACCCCAAAAAAACCCAAAACTCTCTATTCACTTTACTATTTAATAGTTAAATGTTTTGTACCTTTGCTTTTATATAATGTTTGTAAGCCGCCCAGCGTCGCTTGGCAGTGAGATGGGTGGCATGTTAATGTGATAAATGAAAATTAATGCCAAAGGACTCTTATTCCTAAAACATCACCAGCATATTATTATTTTTTTATCCTTGCCTGTTTTGCATACAATAACAGCGGCGTGGGGATTTGATCAAAGGAGGTAGCATTACTGAACAGCGTTTCTCAAAAAAAGAAAGAAAGAAAGAAAGAAAGAAAGAAAGAAACCCTTGCAACATTCAGAGAGAAAACATTTGTCTACGCTCTTGACCTTTCCTGTTCTCTTGGTGATGAAAAGGCTGGCATCAAAAGCCCAAAACCGGATCTTAGGGAAATAAGATGGTACACTGCAGTCACACAACAAGAGAGAACGACAAATGCACACTATTCA
>NW_015388344.1:200250-249938 GCF_001527695.2 Protobothrops mucrosquamatus | reverse complement strand
AGGATCTGCCACATGCCTCTTACCTGCAAGCAATGTTCTCTTTCTAGTTTGCAGGACCCTGTGGCCTACCCAGGGCTGCTCTGGGTTACACAAGGCCTTTGCTCTTGAAGCAGCTTCAGAGAAAGCTCTTCCACAGCCTCTGCAGGCTTCAAAAACTGTGTGACAGCACACCCTGTTCTTGTGCAACTTCCAGAGGCTAAGTGAGAGCACATGCTATTCTCTGCAGCCATCAAAAACCACACAAGTATGGGCTATGCTTTCGAGATTAATTGTTGTCAGGCGTTGAAAGCTGACGTGTCACCTAAAATGTCATGTTGTATCACCTTTGACATACATATCAGGTTCACCATCACTGAACTAGTGCAAACTTTTTTTTCAGAAGACCCTGTTCTCACAAGAAATATATTGGTCCAATAACATTCTAACATTCCAGATTTTTAGGCTGTGTTTTCTTCTATCTTCTATGTTGAAAGTTTTTATATAAGTCTAACTAAGTGAGTTTAGACACAGTTAGGTAAGATTAGACTCATACCACAAATCTCAAAATAATCATTAAAATTCTGTGCCACTATCTGAAGTTGAAGTATGCATTGGTCATCTTTAAACCTTTTTAAAAAATTAAACAGAACATACTATCAGAAAACACTATGACAGAAATAAACTTGTGTCGTATATCAGCAACTGTCAATGGATTCGTGTGTGGCAAAAAGTATATGAACGTTTGCTTTCAGTAAGTGGAGTATCGTGGGCAGCAATAACTGCAAAAAAATGTATCTAATACCTGTTGATCAGTCCTGCACATTGACTTGGAGGAATTTTAGTCCACTTTCCCTATAGAACAGCTTCAACTAAGGGATGCTGGAGAGCTTCTACACAAGAACTAGCCTCCTTCCACTTCATTTCTATAGGATTAAAATCAGGACCTTGACTTGGCCATTCCAAAACAGTAACTTTAACTTCAGCATTAATCATTCTTTGGCTATACTACTTTGTATTTTAGGTCATTATATTGTTGCATGACCCACTTTCTCTTGAGCTTCAGTTTATAGGTCCATCAATGATGGCAAGCTGTCCTGGTCCGAAAAAAGCAAGCAGGCCCAAGCCACATTTCACAGAAATGCTGAAATCTAGTATTTGCCTTTTCATTCAAGCAAAAGTGTTCTAGCTTGGTCTCATCCATGCATCAAACATTTTTCCAATAGCTTTATGATCTTTCACAAACTGTAGGTAAGCAGCAATGTTCTTCTTAGAGAGTAGTGGCTTTCTCCTTACAATACTGCCCTCTACACCATTGTTGTTCAATGTTCTTTTGATGGTGGTCTCATGAACAGTGTCATTTGTCAATGCAAGACAGATCTTTATTTTCTTAAGAAATTGCCCTAGGAGTTTTTGAAACTTCCCAGAGTATTACATACCTTGCTTTTGGTGTGATCTTGACTGGTTGACCACTCCTGGGGAAAGTAACAAAGTGAGGGTGAAGGTTCATTCTCCAAGCTTGTGGGTTGGTTTCTGAACTAGGCTAGGTAACATCTGTGCAGTTTAGGGGATGTCAGTGTCAGTGTTCTTCTGTTTATAAGGGCTTCAGGTGTGGGTGTGTCAAGTAAGGGTCTTGTGATGGGTCAGGTGTGAGTCATCGGTGAGAATCTTGTGATGGGGAGGTTACATCAGGTCAGGCTCACGGGGAGGTGAACTGCTGGTGGGGGAGAGGGGGCTTACGTGGGTTGGTTGAGGGTCGGTGCTGTCTCTGGTTGGCTTTGCAGTTGATTTGGATTCTGAGGGGTTCATAGGCTGGTTGTAGGTTGATGTGTCTGTTCATGGAATTGCTCGTGGAGTGCCAGGCTTCGATGGATGCATGAGCGTGGCGCGTGGTAGGGTGGCTGATGATTTTTGTGTCGCTNTTTATAACCTTTTCCAGCCAGCTGAACATCAACAACTGTTTTTCAGAAGTCCTTAGAAATCTCCTTTGTTCGAGCCATGATACACTTTCAGAGACTGTATAGTGAATACCCAGAATTGTGTTCTTTAAATAATGTAGGACCTTCCACATATGTATCTGATAATCATTCCAATGATTGATATAGTTGACTCTAATTTCCCCTTCAAATTAACTGATAATTCTAAAAGTTCTCCTACTTTTGCCACATACTAATAGTAGCTTTGGATCATTTTCCTTAATGAATAAATGAGCAAGTATAATATTTATAGTTCATTTATTTAAGTGGATTCTCTTTATCTAATTTTAAGACTTGTGCAAACAGATCGTGTTTTAGGCCACTTTTATGCAGAAATATTAAAAATTCAAAAGGGTTCACAAACTTTAAAGCACCATTTTACATACACAGCATTTCCCAGATGAAGCACACAGAAATCAGATTGACTATATTATTGGCAAAAGGAAGTGGAAGAGCTCAATTATTAACAACAAAGACATGGGCAGGACCAACTGTAGAACAGATTAGATATCGCTCATATGCAATTACCTAATTAAGGTAAAGTGGAAGAAGAAAGCCAAGCACTTTCTATCATATGATCTTGAGCACATACCCACCATTTTTAACGAGAACATTAAGAAT
The DNA here is from genome assembly GCF_001527695.2 of Protobothrops mucrosquamatus. Lineage (NCBI taxonomy): Eukaryota > Metazoa > Chordata > Lepidosauria > Squamata > Viperidae > Protobothrops > Protobothrops mucrosquamatus. The sequence continues at coordinate 247,365 of NW_015388344.1, read as the reverse complement.
CATTTAGAAGCTTTGGACCTTATTGACAAAGGATCAGAGGAACTAAGCAATAAACGTAAAGAATTTGTTAAGAATGAATGTGTAAACAGATTGCCAAAGATCAAGAAACAGAAGAAAGCAATGTATGTCAGACCAAAGAGTGAAAATTAAAAAAAAAGAAGAGATAAATGCAACACCCACTCAACCCCCAAATAAAAATCACAGGAACAAACAATGAAGAATTTCAAATAGCTATTAGAAGAGACAAAACTGTAAATGGAAATGGAAATGTACACGGAAAAATGGGGTAAGTCTTCCAAAAAATCTCCAAAATGAGAAATAAGTTCCAACTTCAAAATGAGCTGCAGCTCCCTTCACCCGAGGAACAGATAGTAACTGATCCAGAGAAGATTAAAAAAAGATGGAAAGAATACACTGAAACTATGTACAATAGAGATTTCAACATCGAAAATGCCATAGATGATACTCCTACTTACAAGAATATCTAGTACTAGAAGATGAAGTTAGATCAGCACTCTGGCCAGAATGAGTCAGAAGGTTACATTTATGGCATATCTACAGAAATACATGAAACAACAGAAGAAAACTAAATAACGGTTCTAACTAAGCTGTGGTAGCAAATCTGGAGAGAAAAAAACAGTATCTAACAACGTGGAAGATACCAATAGCAAAGAAATACCAATAGCAAAGAAAAAAATTTAACAGGATCTGAAAACCACAGTACAATATCCTTAATTTCACACGCTAGCAAAATAATGCTTAGGATCATCCAATGCAGATTAGAATCCTGGTATATTCCAGGAAAAGAAATATGCCGGGTGTTCAAGTTGGATTTACAAAAGGCTGAGGAACATGAGAAATTATTGCTGATGCACACAGGACAAATGAGAAAGCCAAGGAATACCAAAATAAGTCAGTGTGATTATAAAAAGTCCTTTAATTGTGTTTGTCATGTCATGCTGTAGAAAGTATTTAGAAAATTGAGAATTCCATACCATCCCCTGGATGAAGCATAAATAACCTATGTTATGCTAATGATACTACACAGTAAAAAAAAGACTAAGATTAAATGTAAATATAAATGAATGCAAACTGTAATTTTCTTTATGGCACTATGTAAGTGAAAATTTTAATTTGAAGAAGCAGGGTAGAAAAGGGACTGATACTTTTGAACTTTGATATTGAAGAAGACTCTTGAGAATACTGTGGACAGCCAAGAAAATGAACAAATGGATCATCAAAGAAATCAACCAGAATTCATTCAAGGCACAAATAACTAGACACATTATGAGAAGATCTAGCCCTCTGTAGAAGTCTATAATGTTGGGAAAGGCAGAAGGAAAGGGAAGAAAAGAAGACCCAGCAGCAAGGTATATCCATTCAGTTACAGTAGTAATGGATGTCCCTTTGAAAAACCTGAACGACCAGGTTGTGCAAAATCCTTCTGGATAAAATCCATCTATGTGGCCACTAAGAATTGACATCAACTTGATAGCACGTAATGAATAAATCAATGTTACTAATAATATTATGACAGAAACCATATTCTTACCTTTTGGGGAATAAACCAAACAGAGATTTGTAAGAGTTGTAAGATTGTAATACAAGCCATTTAAAGAAATACACTTAATAAAATGAAGTATATTTTAAAATATAAAATCTGCATCAGATCAACATTAAAAACTAGCATAATCAGGAAACCTAAATATAACATTAAAAAAAAATCTTAAAGCATATTTAAACTATAGAACTATTTAAACTATTAAAATATAGTGATGGCCCACCCATTTAGCTAGCTTCAAAAGCAGAGTAGACAAAAGAAGGACTCTCTATGGTTACTAGTCTGGTACTGATTAGCACTTAAGAGTACAGGCAACATATCTAAAATATCACCTGCTAGGGAGCAATATTGGAGAAGAGCTATCAGTTTTCTGTTATATAGATCTGTAAATATCATGAATTTGCAGGAAAGGGGCACAACATAGCATGAAGTAACACAACGTAACAAGATGGAGCATGACCATTATGTTCTCAATTTTAAACACTTACATATGTACTTACACTGAACAGCATAGGAAGCCAAGAGTACAGCAGTATTATAAGGACAGGGCAATCTGTAAAAGGTAAAAAACAAAACCTAAAAAATATCAACTATGAACTACAATATTTAAATCCAAATTGTTTTACCAATGTATTTAAATTAGGTGACCCTATTGAACTGTGTGGCTATGTTTCCTTATGAAAACTTTGTACAGAACACATATTTTTCATGAGCTGATATACTTTCCTATTTTAAAAAATAAAAATAAGTCTATCAATTGATATTTAAATGATTAAAAGTATACATATTATTATTATTGGATATGAATAAACTGATATGTACAGATATTCCTCACTTAATAACCACAATTGGGACCAGCAACTCTATCATTAAGCTGTGCAACCATTTCGTGAAATATCACATGACCACACAGAATTTACAAAATCAGTTCCACTGTAGTTGTTAAGCAAATCACCTAGGATCATTAAGTCATTAAAATCATCATGTGATTTTACTGCTGGTTTCTCCATTGACTTTGCTTGTCAGAAGCCAGCTGTGAAGCTCACAAACGGCAATCATATAACTGTGGGAAATTGTGATGGTTGTAAATGTGCACTGGTTGCAAAATGCCCGAATGGTAATCACATAGGGACGCTGCAATGTGACATACCGTAAGTTCGAGAACTAGTCATCAAATTACTTTTTCAGCACCACTGTAACTTTAAATGGTCATTAAACAGGGCAGTCATTAACTGAGGACTATCTGTATAGACACATCAAAATACTAAGCCAGAATTCTGGATAATGTTGGTTTCCTATGTTCAAGATGAATACTGATGCAGCCTATCAGTGGTTCTGTGTTTCTATTATTACAAACATAAACAAAGGGAATTTGTTTATCAATATCAAAACCAGATATCTTGACATCTAGACAAGCCAGGAATTATTAATTAAGAACCATCGTTTTTATATCCTAGCTTGATAGTGACAAGATCTCCGAATCTATTAACATGTGAAATCAGAGTTTGTGTTTTGTAGGTGGCAACTTGGAGAGAGGCAAATGTAAATGAGCAGTTTCTCAGAATCCTAACATGTCATTCAAAGCAAACATCATCACCATATATTTTAAGAGAACATATTATCTTCCTGGAAGGAATAGAAATTCTACATCTGTTGGGAATTGGAAGTGCAGGAATTTTAGCAGACAGATAAGAAAATGTTAGCGTTAAAACTCTATTTAGTATAATTCTGAATTCATTATAAAATGTGTTCTATCATTACATATGCATTTACAATGTTCTAGTACACACATTTTAAACTTTTCACAGAATGCATGCAATCACTTGATTGTAGCATTATGTCATGCTGTTTAATGAATGCTGCCCATCCCTGCCCTGAATCACAAGACACTCAAGTTTGTAAAACAAACAAATCTTACCTTCCAGTAAGAATATCTTGTTTAATTTGCAAAAAATACTGGTACCTTAAAGAAAAGTAAACAAGAACAACTGGTTGACAAGCTTACTATTATATTCTTATCTAACAAAATTAAGATGTCTTTTGACTTTGGCATCTCTGCATTTTATGAAATGCCCTTATTTTGGTTAGTAAAACACAAAAAATTAAAGCCAAATTCTTTTTATTATTACACTAAAATAAATCAACTAATGCGAAAGATTGAGGTGAAGATCTGAAATCTAATGTAATTGTTAGGCAATCTTGTTAGCTCCATGTCCTATTTCTTCCATATCTGAGACTGGATAATCAATGTCAGAGAAATATGATACTGGTCTGTCATCAATATTACAACCATTCATTTAATTAATACACATTTAAAAAATAATCAAATGAGGTTTCAGATACACTGCTATTGGAGTGCATATGGACTCCAGAAGATGGTAGAGGACAGGAAGGCCTGGAGGAACGTTGTCCATGGGGTTGCGATGGGTCAGACACAACTTCACAACTAACAACAACAAATGCATTAAATCTGGTGCTTTAATATTCTCTGCATCTCAGATAATGTCTTGCTTCCATTCATGAACTGAGAGTGAGGATTTGTAAAAATGTTGAAATGCTCAGGATTTTGTTTTGATATTTATTTATATAATGGTATTTTGCATTTTAGTTCCATATTCTAGGCAGGTGTTTCCTTTTTATATAAGCTTCTTTAGGGTAAAGATTCCAACTTTAAAAAATTATTTTGCTTGGCTCTTAGGATTTATTCTTTTGAATTTAAAGTATTGCTTATGTTATCTTGGTACAGGGAGACTATCACCAAAAGACAAGTCTTTCCACTCTTCTAGGGAAAGACCTATTATACATGGTAATCTTAGAGATCCATTCCAATCTATTAAATGCATTTTAAAAATTATATACAGGTAGTCCTCAACTTACAACAAAAATTGAACCCAAAATTTATGTTGCTGAGACATTTGTTAAGTGAGTTTTGTCTCATTATATGACATTTCTTGCCACATTTGTTAAGTAAATCACTGCAGTTATTAAATTAGTAACATGGTTGTTAAGTGAATCTGGTTTCCCCATTGACTTTGCTTGGCAGAAGGTTGCAAAAGGTGATCACGTGTTCCCTGGACACTGCAACCATCACAAATATGTGTCAGTTGTCAAGCATCCGAATGTAAATCACGTGACCATGGGGGTGCTATAATGGTCGTAAGTGTGAAAAATGGTGATAAGTCACTTTTTCAGTGCCATTATAACTTCAAACGGTCACTAAGTGAACTGTTGTAAGTCGAGGGCTATCTGTACTCTGAACTAAAACTGAATGGCAACTTAATCTAAAAAAAGGACTTCTTTGCAGATCACTCTACAAAAAATGGAGCCAATGACCTCAGTGGAATTAAAGGCTGGTAGATAGGCTGGCTCTTCAATAATTCTTCTCCAGATAAAGAGAACAGTTCGGATTCCTCAGAAGTGCTGCGGACAGCTGCTCCTCAGGAGAAGACCACAAGATAGTGGTCCCCAGTGGGTTTAAAGCATTAGGACAGTGGTTCTCAACCTTTTTAATGCCGCGACCCCCAACCGGTCGTAAGTCAAGGACTAAACTGGTCGTAAGTCAAGGACTAAACCGGTCGTAAGTCGAGGACTAAACCAGTCGTAAGTCGAGGACTACCCAACAAGTCGTAAGTCGAGGACTTTCCCTGCCCGGGAGCGCCGCGCATGCGTGGTTCCGCCCCCTGCGCCAGCCGAGGCGTAGCTGGCAAGCGGCAGAGATGGAGCAGGCCGACCACCAGCTGGCCCAGCCCAAGGGAGGTAAGGCACCCGCTGGAAAAGGGGAAAAAAATGGCGGACAGCCTTGCTTGGCGACCCCCGTGAAATGGTCGATCGACCCCAAATGGGGTCGCGACCCATAGGTTGAGAACCGCTGCATTAGGAGTTTAAGAAATTGAAAAACTTTTTTGGGGAATAAATAGCAAAAGGGTGATTAAAATTTTGATATTAGAAAGTGAGGGGTCCTTGGTGCTCTCTGAGCTTGGTTATTTTCAGGCAGACATTTCATAACCCAAACTAGGTAGCATCATCAGTGTTTGAGAAGAAACCCCACTCCTTACTAGCACTGATGATGTTACCTAATTTGGGTAATGAAACGTCTGCCTGAAAATAACCAAGCTCAGAGAGCACCAAGGACCCCCACATTGCAATCCTGAGCTACAAATATTCTCCTTCATTGATATTAGAAAGTTGTGAATGGATTAAGGGTACAGATAAATTTGAGATAAATTTGGAATTAAAATATAAAGATTCTTTCCCATTGAAAAAAATGTTTTTTTTGAAAAACATAGTAAGATAAAGAATTTAAAAATTGGACAGTAGAGAGACTCGAGGGAACTTAAGATTTTAATTAAAGAAATACACTCATGTTCAATTTACAACTATAGAATGAATAAAAAAATAACATTGGACATATTGAAGCATATTTTTGAGTAATAGATCCAGAAATTAATTTTAATAATGTCTGCCTCTAAAGACAGACTATGTCTAAAAGATATTATGGAAGGTGAACAAGTTCTACCTGACCAGATTGAGACTGACTTGAAAGTGGATTTAAAAAAAGACAGGCATTAAGAATGACATGATAAAAGATGTTATATTGGTTAAACAAAAGAAACTGGGTGATGTCTTGACCTGGATAACTTTCCAATAATGGATTTACCAAAAAAAAGGCTTGTTAAAGTTTTGAAGAATTTTGTGAAAAAGACAAAGAAAAATTGAAAACAAATCAGTTCTAGGTTCCTTATTTATAGGAACTGAAGATCAAGATTTTTAGAAGTAAAAGGAAGGAATATCAACTTGACTTATTTGATCAAGATTAAATTAGATATGTTTTCTCTGATAGGTCTTAGTGGACTTTTGCTGACATCAGTACTGAAATGTCAAGCTTTATGTATTTGTTTACAGACAAGAGATGGGATATAGGAAAAAGATCATTTGCTGTATTTTAACAGAAAGTGATAAGTTACTAAAATTCTTCATACTTGTTGTAATGAAGGTGAGAAGTCACATCTTTATATATTTCCTTTCTTTATTATATTATTTCTTTTTAATTCCTATTTTCCCCTTTTTCTTTTTTCCTCTTTCTTTCCTGCACTTTCCAGTTTTTCTTTTTATTCTTTTATTTACTGAGTTTGCATTATTTACTGTTATATTTATAATCCTTAATAAAATTACTATTAAAAGGGCATTACATTTGAAAGAATATACATTCTATACATATCTGTTATTATATACTACTTGTTTGTCAGAAAAATGGTGCTGTCCTGGAAGGCTTTCAGGTATTAAGGGACAATAGGAACAGATTAAATGAATGTAGTGCAGCAGGTATGCAAATACACAATGAAATTAAATTCAGATATCTGATTTTTTTCTTAAAATATACATTGTAAATAATTTCTGTGCTGGAACTCAACTAAGATTAAAGGTACTTTAGCAAAAACGAACTGCAGTAATAAATGCCTTCAAAAAAAATTTTCTTAAAAAAATGTTCATATAGATATCTTACTCTACATTAAACATGCAACTGAATTTTTTAAAAAAGTTACCAAATGTGTATGTATTTAGAAAGCATATTATTGATGTAACAGTTTGCATCAATACACTGAAGACTTCATATAATTTGAATACGTGTTTATGAATAATTTGAATACGTGTTTATGATTAATTTGAATACGTGTTTATGAATAAACTGTTCAGAATATTTGCTATATACTTATATATTTACTCAAGGAATTATGTACTTTTCTACCTCCTAGTACTCAAGGAGATTCAGCATGTGGTTGGGCTCCCACTGCCCTCTCTTTATGTCAATGGGAACACTTAGCACACTTTCCTTCAATATACTCCCCACTCAGCACGAATGGGATGGCCTGATTTTTGTCAAGAAAAGAGGATCTGTAAGTACTCAGGAACCAAGGCATGAAGGTTTTAAATGCAAAAACTAGCACTTTGTCCAAAGCAGCAGTTGTAGCCTTAGTAGTACATTGATAAATGTGCTATTTCTATTCAACAGATAGGCTGTTATATTTTGGACCACCTGTAGCTTCTGAGCGATCATGTAAGGTAGGGCCTACGTGGAATGTATTGCTTTAGTTCAACTGAGAGTGAAGAATGCTTGACTGACTGTTGAAAATGCCTCCATGTCCCCAAAGTGAAAACTTGGAAAGGCCCTCGGGTCCATAGTTTAACCTGCTCTTCCAGCAGAAGGCTGAATTTAGAGAAACTCCAAATCACACACTTGCTCCTTTAGGGCCAATGGAACTCTATCTAGAATAAACAACTTTCTTGCAGAGATTTGATTTTACCTTTTACTCATCTAGGCTCCAACAGTCTCCAGATGCTGAATTAGAACTTTGATAGCACCCAGGTTTAACTCGAGATGAATATATAAAATTCATTTTCATCATTACACTGATAATAACTCCCTCTTAACTGACACACAACCTACCCAAGAGTTTCATGTAGATACTAAATAGCATGGGGAAGAGAATTATGGATTTTCACATTGAACCATGTTAGAACAACCATGGATGCAGCCTTACTTGCCCCATGGCTGAAGCTCTACTATCTTACATAATGCCTTCTATAAAATCAAATGTATGTAAATTTAACACCAACAGCATTATATTTTACATAATAAAACAAAAGAGTAACTTATTAAAATTAAAAAGACAGATACCGTGTGTATTCTTCTTGAAGTTTACTAGGATCGCTTACAAAAAATTTGACTCTGAAGTTCAAATTGTGGGGTGATCCTCCTAAAACGAACCAACACATCAGATTAGAATTTGATATTTTAGCTTACTTCGGGTTTTACCTAAATTTAATTATGATTTTTATTCAAAGTAGATAAAATATTTTGCTCACTTTTCAACTGTTTCCTAATTGGCTTGTTTGGATCCAGCCACCTCTGAGGGAGAGAAAATATTGGCTTATTATATTTTTTCCAAAACAAAATATGTTTTGCCACATTTCAAAACAAGGAAATATTAAAGACTCTGTTTTTGTTTTTATGTTTGCAGTGATACTGAAATGAGCACAGAGTTCATAAAATACATGGCATATTCATCCTGGACAGCCAGATACAGGTAAACACTTCGACCTGCTCTGGAAACCGTGAACCAGCACTCACAGATTATATTATATGCAGCCCATTTGACTAACAATGCAGGATAAACATAATGTGAGGTATCTCAAAGTTATTATGCTATAGCTTTGGGGGATGGTATGCTAAAAATTTAAATATCCCCTAATCTATACATCAAAATGTTTTAAAACTAAAATTAGTCTGTAAAACAACAGTTTGAATCAATGTCAGGCAAGCATATGGAAAAATCCATAGAACAAGATTATTTCAGTTTCTTTCTAAATGTATCAATTTAATAAAGAATCCCATTTAACCCCGAAATAAATGATTTTCCCATTTAATCCCAAAGGAAATTATTTTCCCTACCAGTTTTAACTTCTGGATTAAGAAAGTATATTTTAATATTGAAAATATTAAATATTTTTATTTAATATAGTCATCTGGAAACACCTGTAATGAACACGTCATATCGGCTTTCCTCTCTACTCCCCATCCCCCAATTTGACAAGAAACCAATTTGGGATAAATTGAATTTAGATGTGTACCCTGGTGATTAGAAAGAACAAAAGGCCACATGTATCCTGTTTAAAATAGTTCTATTTTCTTTAGGAAATTACGCTTGCCTAATTTTGCTTCTCTCAGTACTATGAGCCAATGGGTGTTACTAATTTGTGTGTGCAATATTTTGAGTGCTTTTCTAGTCAAATGATTTCTAGAACTCATTCTCTGCAGATTCAATCATCATAGATGGAGTTGACATTCATGAAATGTACAATCACTATGATCTGATTTTTATAAAAATCAACAAACTAAACTGCCATCTTTTGCTAAGTAACTTTATGGTACACACACACACACAGAGGGAGGGGGAGAGAGAAAGCAAAAAGATAGCTAGACTGCGAGAGAGAGAGCGAGAGCGAGAGCGAGAGCGAGAGAGAGAGAGAGAGAGAGAGAGAGAGAGAGAGAGAGAGAGAGAGAGAGAGAGAGCAAAAAGATACTATTTAACCATAGGATTCTTGGGAGAATTTGAAAAATTATAAATATTACATTAATAAAAATGAGTGAACATGATGGAGAAAGTTACAGGAGAAAAGTTATTTAGCTTAAAAGAAATTGTAATGAAAATACAGTAGTGTATATCAATATATAAGATGAATATTAAGAATACCAAGAATAATTAGTGGATAATTTTTTGTTTTAAAATCAAGCTGGTTAGCTTTGTTTGGTAATACAAGTAGCAAACCCTTGATTTAATGAATTTAAGTTTAATAAACTTTGGAGGAAACACATCATCTTTCTAGATACTTTTTGTGCACTCGTAAACTCTCATTTTGCATAAAACAGATTATAAAATTCCATTCAGATATAATAATTAGCTAAATTGAACATATTGTACGAAGTCTAGTCACACTATTTAACAAACTCTACACTAGATTTTGATGTTGTTGTTATGCATATACTTTTTGGGGTGGGATTTTTTTTGTTAAAAATTACTCTGTGTTTCCTTTCTAATGGTAAATTAGATCAAGCAAGAAAACTGGCAAGACAGAGAGAAGAGCAAAATTTAATTATATATGTATGGAAAGGGAAAGGAAGGGTCCACTTTGAGAGTAACAAGTTATAATTAACCTTGCTACTTTTCTTACATATTCCAGCTAATGCATTTGCCAAAGGTCTTTCATAGTCTACGACCTATTATTCATATCATCTCTCTCATAAGATTACAACATTCTTACCTATGTGTTTCATTATTATAAACAGCTGGAGTAAGAGCACACCTCTGGAAGTGCCCATTATGATCTCCATATAACAGCAATATATGAACTATCTATAAGAATTATCTTAGGTTACAAAACTAGCCAACCAAGTTAATTAATGAGATGTTTATTTTAATAAACTCAAAAAGAATAAATAGATATTCCTGATGAAGTATAGTAATTAAGAGCACACTATAGTTCTGATTTCAGAATAAATGGTGGTGTCCTAATTGTCCTCAGGGCACTAGGACACTTAGTTTGAGAACTACTATGGGTGCCATGAAAACAATTAATGAGACATTAAGGACTGAGTTTGAGGATACCTGGTACAATATAAGTTACAAACAGTGATTTGTGAAACTACTTAAAATTATAAACATAATTACCTTGATTTTCTATTCATTTTTGCTTATTAAGATCATACTCTTCTTTCAGTTTATGTGAGCACTTTGGCTATGACTTTATCATGATTTAGAAACTGCTTTCATGGTTATTTGCGTTTTGGACTAATTTCTATTATCGCAAATATTCATCTACTATTGATAGCATGGTATTAGTCTATCATTATGCATTTATTCCAGAATTTAGTTATAGGTTCTGATTAGACCATTATTAATAGATATCTATTCATTGCCATATTTCTTACTCTATTCTAGGACAAAATTAAAAGCAATGATACATGATTTTAGCGCAGGGAAAAAATCTGAATGAACTGAGGATTGCATGTTGTTTTTCTGTTGCAGTCTCCCATATGTACCCTCAAAGGGATTTTATGTTTAATAAACCCTTCTCTATCCTGGAGTGTTAAGAAACTATCAGAGCCAAACTGGTTAGATAGATTAAACATGTGAAAAAAGTATCAGGAGATACGTATTCCATAGTCTCTAAAAGAAGCTGTTGAAATATCAATGTTTGGATTCTACAAATGTTGATAATTAGTGACCAGTCTCCAATATTTTTTAAGATGCCTAGAATAAACAGTAGCAGCAAAACACTAGGTATTCTTTGATAGAGCTAATTGAGATTCTTTTAATATCAATTCACATCTGCCTTAAGAGCTGAAATATTTCTGATAACAGTATACACTACGTCAAAAATTGGACAAGATAAGAATCTTCTTGATTTTCATTTGTCTCTCAGGGGCATCTGTTGCAATTTAAAAGGGCCAGAGAATTTAGGAATTTACAGTGAGAATAAACTGAAGATATTTATTTTGTACCAGAAAACAAATGTCTAGATATATTTTATTTTAAGGTGGAAAAGAAGTGAAACATGAACAATACATTGCTCATAATATTTTTCTACACTATAAGCAGGGCTTTTTTTTGTCATAGAATGTCCAGAACGGAGTTCCGGCACCTTTTTTGGATGGAACCTTGTAGGGTAGGCAAGGCGGGTTGTATGACATGTGTGAGTTCCGGCACCTTTTTTTTTTTTTTTTTTTTACAAAAAAAGCACTGACTATAAGCAACCTCAGAATAATTATATATGTTATGATCAATAAAACAAAATCTCAAATGCCAAGAGAAGAGAAAATGGGAAGATATAGTATGGATTACCGGGTTATCAGTAGAATCATCAGCCACTTGTAAACCAAAATAGTCTCTCTCAGTCAGATCAAGATGTTTGAAAACTATATCCAACAGAACTTGCCCCTGATCATGTTTCTGTAGAAAGAAAAACAAAACAAAAATAGTTTACAGATAAAACTAAAGCTTCGACCCAAACTTAACATTCTGCCAGTAATAATTTCCATTAGTCCTAAATAATACAGAAATTTAGGAAGAGATCTCTTTCATTTAGCAAATCAAACCAACCATATACCTAAATAGAATACACAAATTTAAACATGCTCATCATCTTTCAACTCTTTTGCTCGTATATTTTTCATAACAGAATTTCAACAAAAATTCAAGAAAAAATTCTTTTGTATACATTTTCATTTATATATTAAAAAACTAAAGGGACAAAGATACAAAGTGCATCCTTTAAAAAAAAAGATTAAATTCTTGTCATTCCAGTCAATGAATTTGAACAGAGGAATTTTATTGCATTTTTCATTAACTCTGAGATTATAGGATATTTTCCTGGTTTATTGAAACAGGTGTTAAACAGTTAATAAGAAGTTAATACTGGTTGAACTACAGATATCAATGTTTTAAATATTGCTTCTCTTGCAAAGTATAATTGAATAAAGTTGCACATGTTGAAATGGTTATATGTCAATATGCATTTGAGTTAAATCACCTCTACTTCCACTAAATTTCATTGTAGACTTAGTACTTGTAGAACATTTTCAACAGTCTGCCCTGCCCATGAGAATATAAACTTGTCTCTTTCTCTTATATCTGACAGGTATGCTGTTTAACCACACCTTTATTTCCTCTGTTCCTTTTAGACTCTGTACTTATACCTTCTTTCATTATATCTTTCATACTCTGACCTGCTGGCCAATTTATACATAATTTCCTTTCTGTGCATGTCAAAATTAAATATCCACTACTTCAGTGTCTCTTAAAGTGTTTTGATCCAATTATCCCATTTCTCAGTCTCAAGTGATGTTATTTCTATCACAAAAAAGCAGACTGTTGTTTTACAAAGCGTCTCAGCAGCAGCAATCCCAAACTGGATCATCGACTCACAAACAAGCTATTACATAGTACTCCATTACCCCCAAATATGTCCAAATTACCCCTCCCGGGAGTAATTACCCCCAGTTTAAGAACACTGCACTAAATGATGAAGCTTTTTGTATGAAAGTACAAGTACACACTGTTTCCCATTCCCACATTTTTAGTTCTGTGCAATATTTCTATACGACTTGGGGGGAAAATACCTTTCCTTTTATGAGATTAAATCACAGGACTTGCTTATGATCAGCAGCGAAGACTAAGTACGTAAGCAATGATAGAAATAGGTAAAATTACTACTTGTTATAACTGGCATATTTATTACATTTAAATTTAATTGCAAAACACACTGGGAATACACTGGAAAATAATAGTAACAAAATTAAAATGTCAGTCTTTGATTTAGAAAAACTGACAGTTTTGCACTATGTTAATGTTGAATCTTGTAATATTTTATTTTATAGTGAATTAAAGTAATAAATATTAGTAACATTAGTTTTCCACTGAAGAATATAAGATTGGGAGTAAATATTATGGTGTGCTATAATCTCCTTTTGGGGGAAACAAAGTGATACCTATTTTAAGTGTACAAAAACATTAAAATAAAAAAAATGCATTATTATGTATATTCTTATTTTAACTTCATTTTATTTGGGAGGGATACTGAGATATTTAATTCAGCAAAGTTCCATTTTCAAGTACACTAGGAGAATTCTGTCAACTTTTGGAAAAAATGGCTATATTATTATATGTGCTGTAAAGGTTATAAAAAGGTCAGAGAGAAATCACTTTAGGTTGCAAGGATAGTTCTGCATATGAACACACACCCTGCCAATTTCAACCCACAAGAATTCAAAACTAGATGGTAGACAGGAGTGGGAGGAATAGAAGGACCTAGGTAATATTAGCATCACTTCCACCCAAACAGGAGGGGCCTTGTTGTTTTAATTCAACAAATGCCACAGACAACTCACATCTTTATGTATTCCATACATACTTCCCAGAGAGTCTCAAAACTGAGCCACACCTTCTCTTTGTGTGCTTCTAAATAGATGAGCCATATAAGTGTCAGTGTATATGTGCAGGTCCTCAGAACACAAGTGTAATATTCCTTCTGTCCTCTTGACATATTAAGAAATGTAAAACATGCTATCATAGAGTGTAATCCTCATGTCTTTAAAATGTCTTAGATTTATTTAACCTGCATAATATAACCAAATAAGTAAAAGAGGAAAAAGACATAAAAAGGAACAAGACATTTTGACTATTAATAGGTTAAGAAATATCTTTCAAAAAACTAAAATTAGGTCAGTATTTTAAACAAGATCAGTAAGAATTTACAAATTGGCAATACTGCAAAGATTCTACTGGAAAAAAGTAATCAACATTCACTAATGAAAAATCAGAAAAGAGACTGAGAGTCTAGAATTATGAAGCATCACCCTCCCAAAGAACTGAATTTACCTGACAGGAGAAGATTTTGATTTTAATTTGGAGACAGAAATACATATTATGTGTATGTATGTGTATGTGTGTGTATGTGTACACACACACACACACACACACACACACAGAGAAATTCTATGTAACCTCCCTTTTTTATATCTTGTCAATTTAAAGGTGCAACTCTAATTAAAAGCTCTTCTGGTATTTTCTCCCCCTCCCCCACAATAAATATATATATGTAGCACACTTATATATAAATGTGCATAAAAATGTATGTGTGTGTGTGTGTGTGTGTGTGTGTGTATCTCCCAAAGATCATATTCCAAAAAAAGGGGGCAAAAGTTAAAAAAAAAAAGGGTAGTTAAATAATGTTTTTTTTTCTTCCTAGCATATTCTCCCAAGCAAGGTCCACGGGTTTTTTCCAGATCAACTGAATGTTGATGCATTGGTTGCGACTGGAATTGGCCAACTGGCTTGTCACTTGAGCTTGATATTGTGGGCTAAGAGTGAATTCTCAAAGTCACCCAACCAGCTTTCATGCTTAAGGTGAAACTAGAACTCACAATCTCCTGGTTTCCAGCCTGGTTCCTCAACCACTGCACCAAACTGGCTTCTCTTATGAAATAAGACATGATATTATTTTATTTTTGATAAAGTAAGTATTCTACTTATAAAAATGTTCCCACCATTTATCAATCATTCTCTTGCATACAAATAAACTAGTGTTAGTTACATACATTATGCACATATCCTCCACCATCCTTTCATCAAAAATAAGAAAAAGAAAACTTCATTGAAATAGATTAAGAGAAGATTATGTTGAATATGAGAGGCAAAATGAACCTGAGTGAAAATGTGAAAAAGAGAAGAGATAACTGGTTAGGACAGGCAAGAAAAAGGACAGAAATCCTGCTTGTCTGTTTCAGAAAGGATTAAAATGCATAAGCAGCAGGGATAATAAGCTCCACACCTCCCAAGTTGCTAGGGAGGCTGATCTTCAAGGTCATCCTCAGCAGGGACATCTTCAGCCATCTGTACCTCCTGCTCATTCATGTTTTCAACAGCTTTTTCTATTCTCAGTGAATGTCCATCACATATTATATGTGAGGGAAAAATACATAAATAAGATAAATACTGTATGCCTTCTTACAATGCTGTTCTCTTCCTATTATCACCGTTTCCTTACTTCTAATCCTTATTTTGAAATTACCACTGTACCATCAAATTCATATATACTTTCAAACAGATTTTTTTTATTTATATATAACAGTAAGAACAAAAAGAAGCTCTTAGTTCCCCAAGAATTAATCATATAAATGTTATCTGTTGTCTATAGAACAAAAATGCAATCCATTATCACTGTGTATTGAAAATAGGAGCCTGAGAAAAGGAAATAACTCTTTGCCTATGTCACTTTTGTTAATCTATTGTTGAACAGATTATAGATTCTATGAATTAGAAACTTTAGTACTGGTTTTGCTTGCGTATTAATCCATTTTGTGAAACCACTGTGAACAGACTAAAACGAAACTCTATTAGTTTCCATTTTGATTCTTAAACCATCATTTGTATATTAAACTGTTGTTTTTCTTCCTAACAAGATCAGAACAGAGACAGTTGATGTTAATTAACAAAAATATTCTAGAAAATCCCAGTAAAAGAGACAAGAACAAAGACAAAACAATTGTTATAGCATATTACTGTTCTTGTCATTTTTAGTGGTAGATTATCAGAACTGGAATATGTATCATCAATCTTATGTGCTGGCAAGAAGGCAAAAAAAGTCAAAGCAGAGTTTCCAAATCATGAAAACGTAGTATTCCACTATATTCTGCACTGCTCAGACCACATCAAGCACTGTGTCATGTTCTTGGTACAACAGCAATAGCACGTAAGACTTATATACCACTTCATAGAGCTCTGTAGCCCTCTCTAAGAAGTTTAAGTGTCAGCATATTGCCCCCAGAAATCTCAGTCCTCATTTTACCGACCTCGGAAGCATGGAAGGCTGAGTCAACCTTAAGCCAATCAGGACTGAACTCCTGGCAGTGGGCAGAGTCAGTCTGCAAAACTGCATTCTAACCACAGCACCACTGAGCCACCATGGCTCAATACTATAAGAGGAATCAGAAAAACATTAACAGATGCAAAATACATTAAACAAGAATGATGGGAAGATCAGAAACTAAGGCTTGAAAGGAAAAGAGGCTAAAGAAGGTAGGTAAGTTTAGCCCTAAAACATGTCAAAATGGGTGAGGAATTTAAGAATACTCTTCAGGTTCTTAAAAGAAAACCATGCTTTTGGGAAAGTGGCTATATTCTATCATCCTAGAGCAGTGGTGGCGAACCTATGGCACGGGTGCCAGAGGTGGCACTCAGAGCCCTCTCTTTGGGCACACGCGCCGTCGCCCCAGTCCTAGGCCTTCAGCTGGGTTTTATAAAACCTTTTCGCTTTAGGCCTCCGCCGCCGTGTGCAAAAAAAAAAAAAAAAGGTTCAATCAGTCAATTTCAACTTCTCACGGGAAAAAAAAGATCTTGCAAAGTTGGAATTGATTGATTGAACTTTTTAGTTCCACCCAGTCTGCCATTACCACTGCAGCCACGCCCACCCAATTGGCCATGCCCACCCAATTGGCCACACCCACCCGGCACTTGACGATGCATAAGTGGGTTTTGGGTTGCAGTTTGGGCACTCAGTCTCTAAAAGGTTCGCCATCACTGTCCTAGAGAGGCGGCCACAAAATAATGGTATTAAGTTACAAGAAGGCAGATTCTGTTGACTGTCAGGAAGAATTCCAAATGGTTAAGGACATTTGGAATGAAATTAATTGCTATGTAAGCGCTCCTTTACTGGATATATTTAAACACAGATCTCATAGCAAGCAGTCAAGGATGCCTTCATTAGGTTTCCTGTACCAAAGTGGAGGTCGAATTTGATGATATAAATGCCCCTCCCAATTCTATTATTCTATTTTGTGTTAAATTTGTTATTAAATGCTTAAAAATGAAATTAATATTGTATTATAGGAATGCTTCTCAAACACTGTACTTACATTAAGTCTGAATGCTTGTACAGTATTATCCAGAAGAAGAATATTGCAGACCACCTCTGTATGCTGTCTATCTCGTGCCAGCTCAGATGCTCGTACATTGTAGGTTCTGCCAGCAGGCAATCGGAAACGTCCAGTCATTACTGTCCGCACAGCGTCTTCAAAAGGAAAAAATAAAGATTTATTATTTCTAACCTTCTCAAGTTAGAAGCACAAGCATGATAAAGCAAATAGAAATACGCCTTTTTGAAATGTTTAAATCTGTATATCTACTGCAAATAAGCTGGAAAAAACTGGTTCAGATTAACTATCCATGTCTCTATAATTCTGGGCATTGTGCAGCATATAAATTTAATAATTATTAATATGTATAAGATCAATTCTTTAATCTTAAACTGAAATTTTATGGAAAATGGTATTATTTGCTTTATAGCAAATAGCAACAAATCTTAAAAGTTGCACTGATTTTAAACTCAAACCCTTTTGAAACAAAATGGCACATGAAGTACAACTTTGAGTAGTATGCATGGACAAATCAGTGGAATTCTTTTTAACACATTTGTCCATGAAAATAATTTCATAAAATGTAGTTTATAACTAAATACGATATTCTTATATTATATTAAATGTATTCACTACAACAAATTCATAAATGCCAAAATAAATTACAAATGTTAAAAACAATGTGAAGATTTTAAAAAGAAGTTTATAATACTCAGGCAGCAATACAAGATTTATCACTGAAGAAAAAGCGTGCCTCATATTTTACTTATACCATAAATTAGTCACTTCATACATTATGACCTTCATAAACTTCAGAATTATCACTTTTCTCCAGTCATAGGATACAATAGTTAACATATCTTAACCTGTCATAAATATAATCCAACCATGCCTACAGTTCTCCTGTAGAGAATTTATACAGAGGTTAATTTATGCTATAAACCCCTTTATTATACCACATTAACTTATTGGCATGAAGAAATTAAAACTTTATCTGCAAAAAGAATGTCATTATAGACATTATTATCATTTTTAACAATTTTTAAATAATTATTTAATTATTTTTCTATACAAACCACAAGTCTCTGAAATTTATATTTCAGTTATAAAGCTATGAAAATATTTACATAATTGAGGTTGGATTTTAGTTTTCACTAATTCCAATTTAAGGCTGGACAACAGAGTACTCCATCATACTGCTATTTCAGCATGCATTTCAGATTACTGAAGTTATATTGCTCACTGTGTAGCATCTGTTCCTATGTTACAATGAAAGCTGAACTTGTTTGTGATGTGTCATTTAGATTTGCAGATGAAAGAAAAAAATAATTATATGGGTCTCAGTAGACCCTGTTAAATACTATAGTTATAAATTATTATATAGGAGCTGCGGTGGGCAGTGGTTAGAATGCAGTATTGCAGGCTAACTCTGCTCTCACTGCCAGGAGTTCGATTCCTTCAATCTTGACTAGCTCAAGGTCAACTCAGCCTTCCATCCTTTTGAGGTTGGTAAAATGAGGTCCCAGCATCATGCTGACTCTGTAAATTGCTTAGAGAGGGCTGGAAAGCACTGTGAAGCAGTATATAAGTCTAAGTGCTATTGCTATAAAGATGGAAAATTGAACCTTGGGATCTCTACAATACCTAGGGATATCAAAACACACTACAAGCACTTCCTTAAAGCTATCCACCCCATATTCTTCTATTAATGTAATATGTTTCAAATGTTAACACATTTACAAAATGAGGTTTGGTGTTTTCAATTCTGCTGCGAACAACCTACATTTTGCTGTATTTCTGAAGATAAGTGAAGCTTAAGATTTAAGGGTAACATTCAACATTGTACAAATGTACTTCTGTTTACATAGGAATATTTCCCTTCATCTTCTCTCCTGCATAGCTTCTGTATGTTTACTATTCAGCTATCCAGGGCCCCTCAACTCAATGTCTTCTGTCAGCATCTGCAAAATATTAAGCTAATACATTCACCCTAATGCTTGCAAGAGTTGATAGGTAATACACATCTTAATTCCTAAAAAAAAATACCATTCTAATATAGGTTAAGACAAGTTTTAATCCCTTCAGGCAGGAAATAATTATTGTGCTAGTACACATTCACAGCAACATCATT
Organism: Protobothrops mucrosquamatus; assembly: GCF_001527695.2. NCBI lineage: Eukaryota > Metazoa > Chordata > Lepidosauria > Squamata > Viperidae > Protobothrops > Protobothrops mucrosquamatus. Next base: position 227,703 of record NW_015388344.1, on the reverse strand, counting down.
TATAATACCTATGTTACTTCATGCATATCTTTTACTATTCCTTTTCAATCATTCTCACCCAAGTCTCAACACATCATACATAGTTTATTCTTTTTATCTCTAAACAACAGAAATTAGCTATTGATGTATCATTGCATCTTTCACCCCTTCTGTACTTAAAAGTTGGATTTTAAAAAGTGCAACTTAAATTTGGCCATCGAAATTTATATACCAAAAATGTAGTCTGATGTGCCATAGTATGTTCATGAAAAGTTGCTGAACACATCTAGCAAGAACAGTTCTATATCTAATGTTACATCCAATATTGTGTAATTTCATTCTAGTTTCTACCATTAGCCTTTTCTTCAACCAATTCTTTTCATAGAGGACCTTGGCTTATTCAAACTGAATTCCAGCTGCTTTGTTTCAGCTGCAGACACAGGTTTGCAGACAATTAGAGAGAAAGAACAGATGCACAGTAGGAAGGTTGCAAGTCACTGCTATGCTTTCCAGGGATGTTAGAAAAAAAGTACACTATACTAAAATCTGTCTTTGTTGGAAGGATGCCTATGAATATTAGAATGTCTGTCTAGAAAAAAAAGTTAGTGCCAGAAATTCCAAGAGTGCTGTTTAATGATTGTTTAGCCTGCTAAGTGACAAAAATGAGAAATACTGAAATTATAATTAAAGGTATATAAATGCAGAACATAATCCCTAAATAGCTAACTGTTTAACATGTTATTTTCTACTATATTTTAAAGATTTTGAGAATTTTAAGAATTGATCTATGATTATGCACTTATATCTCCTCTCTTGTTTTGCATTATGCATTTTAGTTATGTGATTGAATTATGTTTCTCCATGGAATGGACAATGCTGGGGAGACTGGGTTATCTCCCCGTGTAGATGCATATATTATTATCCTAAGCCAAGAACAAAGTATAGAATGGTTTGGTAGAAGGAACTAACAAGAGCGTTAAACCAGTTGTATCTAGTGACTTTATAGCATTTAGTCAACATGTTTTGGGAATGCTTAAAAGGCTTACAGCATAGTTGAGAAGGGAGAAATGGCTGTAAATGTCTGGTAACGTGAAAAAGATGTAATTGCTAGAAGGTAAATATGAAGACACAGATGTCACTGATTTGAAGAATTTTCTACAAAACTGAACTCCACAGAAGTAGCACATATGCTGATATTTACAAGAAACAGAATCTAAGTTCTGCAAACTAGCACAACAAAACAGAGAGCTAACATAATTTGCTTGCCGTCAATCCTCAAAGATACTGTATATACTGCTGATACTCTGAATTGTGACTGTGAGCCACTTAGAGAATATCACTGTTTTTATCTAGTTGCTTGCACTATACATAGTAAGAGCATGCATGCCAAATAGAGGTTCACTAGTTGCATCTCATCCCTCTCTTGCCTGTAAATTTTCTCTAGTTTATTAATTCAAGAAGTTCTATTTTTCTAAACATTTTGAAGAAACCATTGGATTTCTTTTTACTTGCAATGGTCAAATATTACAATTTTATTTTAGTTTTCATTTTTAATGCAACTAAACCTCAAAATATAGTAAATATTTTTGGGATATACACAGAAAATGAAATTTCACTTTTGATCGAAATACATAGAAGAATGTGTTTTGATTTTATATAGCTGTCAACTGATGATTTATTATCTAAGAATGTTTGTTTTTTAAGAATGGAATGGGTAAAAAGAAAAGCTAATATTTTGAGAAACATGGAGGAGGAAAAGGCAATGCAGAAGAAAAACAGCACAGGCAAAAAAGATTGTTGTATAATCCTTGGATGCACCAGGCAATCAATTTTAATATTCATGAAGATTTTGAAAATACATAACCATAAGCATTATGTACAAAATATAAAAATTATATTCTTGTGCAATGTTAATTTGCTGCTTCCCTAGTGAAATGAAATAGAATACTGTAAGATGACACTACATAAGTACTTAGCATTCACAAAAGATGGAAAAGAGTTATTTTGGGAATATAATAAGAGGTAGCAAAAGGAATTATGTGATAAAAGCCATAAGTTGATATTCCATCAAAGAACTATTTCAAAAGCTGAAATACTTCTCAATTGTTACAAAAGGAACCCTGCTAGGGATAACTCAAATATGTGTATAATTCTTCCTATGTTTTTGTTGCTGAAATGTGCTACCAATATTCAAAGATTAATTAAAGTAAGTTATATTTTTTTAAACTAAGCTAAGATACAAATATATTTCATAACAGAAGTTGAACACACATTAAAGATAGCTTACTATGAACCCGGGGATGTGATGTTTATTTAAAATGTATACATAAAATGATGTGCTTTTCTTTCACATGACCACAATATTAAGTGTGACACAACATCAAAACACAATGTACCTGATATTAACTTTGGTTTCTATTAATAAGTTTAAAGGACTATAATTTTCTGAGTAGTTTCAAAATTCACCTATAAGATGGGAATATAACTTTTTATTTTATTTAAAAATCAGCACATTGAATCAAAATATACTGCTCCCAAAAATAAAGGGAACGCAAACCCCTTCAGTTCCATGGTAAAATGTTCCCTTTATTTTTTTGAGCAGTATACATACAGCATTTAACAAATGCTATTGTGGCAAACTATTGAAGTAACCTGGAAAGGTCTAAGACTTTTTCTTGAGGAAAGGAACAAGTACTGCTGATCTCAGTTATCATGCATGCTGCCAAGAGTCAGGCACTATTATTAAACTTCATGTCTCCACAGCTATTTATATTTCCGTTTTGAATATGCCTTAGGAAATATTAATTTGTATTAACAGTAACTTGTAAATCCAATCAAGAGAGAATTCTCAAAGTTAATGGAATCTCAGATGCATAAATATGGGATTTAACCCTACTTTTTTAAAAGGACTTTCCATTTCTCTATTCGTCCACATCAGGCTAAAATGAATTTTTTGTAGGATTTTCTAGTCAGAAACAAGTATTTCTGTGATAAGCTGATAAAACAGCAACATATTTCTTGCTTCTTTAGTTATCTACTGCCTTGAAATAACAAGTGTCATTGTCCCTACTGCTATCTGAAACTGCAACATAAAATTGGAATAATCTATCCAACACTTCTAGATTTCTACACATTCTTGTAATAATAGCTTCCCTTCCACCTCTGCAGTCCTGAAGAAGGGGGTAGCTTAGCACCTCAATAATCAGGTACAACAATAGAAAATGAGAAAACACAAAAGGATCAGTGATAATTAAAATTAAACCTTCTATCATTCAAGCTCTATTATGTGATTCAGTTTGCACCTTTAGACATGTTCAACTAAAAGCTACCTTATGTATACGTAAGTTGGACAATTCAACATTATTCACTACATAACATTTTGATGACAATTGACCTGTTTCTTTGTATATTATCCTTAATTTGATCTTTGATAATAGATGTATAAACAAATGTACAGGCAATTCTTAATGGACTCAAAACTTAATAGTTGAAAAGAGACCTGGTGCAATTGATAAGAACCTGGGCAAAGAAATGGGAGACAATGAGTTCTAGTCCTCCATGGGAAAACCAGATAAATGACTATGCCACTGGTCTATCTCAGTCCAACCCACTTCACTGCTATTGTAGGAAGCAGGAATATTACATCTGAGTTGATGAAAAATAAAGGCAGGATAAAAATCAATTCAAATCAATCAATGGTGCTAGTAACTTGTTTCTTGGTAAAAAGTAATATGTCCCCAACACCTGGCCCGTGGACAGTACTAAACTGTGGCCTGTTGAGAACCGGGCAATGGAAGTGGTGGGTGAGCGTAAAGGTTGGAGACAACTGTATGATGTTATCAATTATACTGGCAGATAAAGAAAACAGCAACATAATATTCTATGAAAATCATTCTTAATTTCTGAGTCAAATGCCTTTTAGGATGGATTTCTGATAAAACACCAGTATAAAGAAGATTTTTAAAATACAGGTTTCACACTTCTCGCTGATTATGAAATACTCAAGGTCATAGCATGTGTTCTATGGTGAAGTACTGAACAATGAATCTTAAGGCAGAATAAGCTGAGGAAGCATCTTAAAGATAAACCCAGCATTTTTGTTGACAAATATGCTTCTTTGAAAAGCGAAAGAATGACTTAAACAACTGTTAAACAACAATTTGCCATTATAGCCTATAATGTTGTTTGTTCCATAAAACTCTTGTTTTTGATCGTCTGTCTGTCTATCTATCTAATTTTTAAAATGCCTATCTACCTCACACACATTGGAAAGGCCCAGATGACTTCTACAGGATGACTATGCCAACTAAAGTGAACAGATGCCTTTGCAAATGACATTGTTTCCACATGTATATGTTGAATGATATCAAAAAGTGATAGTGTCTGTAAAAGAAGTAGACAGTTCAGTCTTCCTCAATGGATGAAACAATAGATGTTATTAATAATGCACTGCTCATAGCTAGGTACATCTTCCAAGGCTAACTAATATGGAGGAAGAGTTTCCGTTTTGCTGACTATTGTTGTGAAAAAAATGCTCACAAATAAGTAAAGCATTTGAAGATAGATGCAATGGATGTTTTTTATTATTATTATTACTACAGCCATCACTGTGTTACGCTCCCATGGCCATGTCAAAAGTCAGGCTATGGGTTATATATCCTCAGAAATGTTACACAGGAATAATAGAGAGGTACATTATTCGATGGCCCATACAGCAGGAATGTAGCGACAGCACCTTGGGATGGTCTTGCAATGAGTTGCCCAAGTGCTTTTGAATTCCATTCTACTAAGGTGACTCCATGCCCTCTCCACTGATGCTAGCACCATATACCACAACAATGACTTCTTTACTGTGCCTATATACTGATTTTCTTCATTCCAGAGGAAAGACAACAGTTTGGTTTCTTTTACCTGTCTCTTTTCCTACCAGAGTCATCAGGTGGTTTAACTTGCTTCTTTTGGTGTTTCTGTGCTCTCTCTCTCTCTATATATATATATATATTAATACTCCATGCCACTTAGTAGAACTACAAAAGGGAAATATATACCGGTAGCCTTTTTTAAAAAAATAAATCTCTTAAGCCTTATAATTCTTGATGTCTAAATGAATATTGAAACCTGTCTTCTAGATACATTTGCAGAATTCAGTAAGTTAAAAGCTTCAGTTCAAAATCATGAATAACCAAAAATTGTCCTAATAAAGAAGTTGTCAGCTTCTTTATTAAAGGAGAAAATGTAAAGGAAAGCTGAAATTATGAAAGCAAGATAATTCTTTCTCAAAATAAACTTGCTTCTGGAAGAAAACAATATGGCATTATCTGACATAAAATATTGTCAATCATTTAGACAAACTAAATCTTAACTTTGACTGCTATATCCTGGAGAATATGATTCAGTTCAGCTGGCCAAGCAACCTATGTGAAATTGATGTTGAAAATTTGGTTGATAACATTTCAAGCAAATAAGCAATAAACTGAGAACAGTTTATTGAGATCCAAAATGATAAAACACTGTGTTCCAATCAAAAAAGGGAGAAAGAATCATTGAGTTTATTCTAGATCAAAAGGAAAATCAACTCTGAAAAAATGTACTTGTGTTCTTTACAACGTATCTGTATGAAATAGCTTTTTACATGTGCAATTCTAAAATCAAGTTTCAAAACTGACCATAGGCAGAGTGTGACTTTAAATACACCCTTTCAAATAAACAGCCATGGTTTGAAACGCTTTGAAAGCTTATACAATGTAAAGAATTGTTTTAATATAATAATTATAAAGTCAACAATATCATTAATATAATATTGCATTACTATACAATAATAAACAATATTGCATTAAATGGCTGCTTTAATTTTGTGCTGTTCTTCCAATATTTATTTTTTATAAAATGACTGTTTATTCCAATATAATTACTAAATGTATCTCATTATACTGTACCATTCATTGCCTAACTTCCTAATTATTTGTTGCATTTTAGTAACAAAAAATACCTGAATTTTATAAGAAATGGTAAAGTAGTCAATAGGAAAGCCATTATTAAATCAAAATGATACTGTGAATCATAAAATAGCCCTGCCTCCGATGTATTCAGGGTCCCAGTCAAAAAAGGTTAAGGAACCCTCAAAAATCAATCAGAAATACCCATTTCAAACAAATTTGGCTATCTTAGACTATAATATAGTTTGTCATTATAATTTTGCTGTTAGTTCAGATGAAGTAGCACTATAGTGATAAGGTACGTGCCATATGGGGATTAGTTTTAGGTTTATTATAATGGATTAATACAAGTCTATGATGATTTTCATTTGATATTCACTACTATTATAATTATTTGTTTAGGTAATTTGGTAAGTAAGACAAAAGCAGTAACACAGTATTTTATAACAACTTACATAATTAATTATTTGCATTGCATCATATGGCCTACTTTTCATGCAATTAATCTAGCCTGTATACAATGTTTCAAATTAAAGACTATAATTTAGAGGTCTTAGTTTACAGAAAGCAGAGTATACAGTGCATTAGCAAGCTTTAAAGTAAGAATGTCCCTTAAAACATATATTCAAACATAAAATACAAAAACCAACCCTCCCTAGGACACATTCAGAAGTATTAAATTAACTGTACCTCATTTCAAAACACGTAACTAATTTCTTACAGGGCAGCATATACAAATATTGGTGCCTTATGTACCAAACAGTAAATGAAAAATGTAGCTGCCTCTAAGAGGATTAAGGGCATTAAAGATGAATTAATTCACACAGAGACAAAGAATACAATGAGATCTCAAATCAACGACTTGCAAGATTCAGAGCAGCACCCACATGAACATAAATAACGTAAATATAACAGAAACATCCACTGATTAAAAAATACTGACCAGAGAAAGTATAAATTTAAATCTCTTACATATTAACTGTTCATAAAAGAACATTTTTCATAGGGAGTTTGAAAAGATGAATAAGAGAATGTGTAGGAACATTCATAGTCACAGATTTGGAGCTCCTTTGGTGCCGTTAAAAAAGATAAATCTGTTGATAAAATGAGATGAACACTATATACAATTTATATAGTTTAATTGCACAGTCGTAATTAAGATTTATTTTCCTGTTATTAGGAACACACATTTATTATTTATTATGAACACATAGAGCTATTTTGACCTAATGGTTAAAGCACTAGGCTAGAAAGCAGGAGACCATGAGTTCAAGTCTTGCCTTAACTATGACAGCCAGCTGGGCGACTTTGGGTCAATAATCTCTCTTAATCCAACCCACCTCATACAGTTGCTGTTGTGGGGAAAATAGGAGGAGAAAGGTATGTTAGGTATATTTGCTGCCATCAGTTATTTGTAAAAATAATATAGGCGGGAGATGGATGGACAGATGGACAGATTAATTTTTCTTTCATTCTTGATTATTTTCAACATTAATATAATTTCAGTTAGAACATTAGTTCTAAAAATCTATTCTTCATTTTCAAAAAAGTATGAGTTCTTTTCTTTCAGAATTTGGTTTATTAGCAATATATAATCAAAAAGCTAATTAGTATTTCTCTGTAGCAGAAATCACACAAAATTCCTTGTAACCGAAACCTCTTCAGAGAAATCAATTGCTCAAAGCAGTCTACTGTATAAATGGTTGCGCTTATATGTTACCTAAAACATTTTTTAGATTAACTAATGTTATTAATAGTGAAGGTTATTACTTTAAGGCAGCCAGTTTACAAATCTGGGTTAGTCATCTAAATTTGTTTCAAATATAGCAGCCAATATGCCTCCTTCATGAAGCTTTATTTTGATCCCCAAGTCCATTCTCCACCTGCCATCTAATTTCAACAGTAAAATATTGGGGAAATTTGTCAAATATATATTCCTTATTTACATTTTCTGTCTCTTGTTTGATGCTCCATGAGACTCCCAAAAGTTATTTTAAAGAAATGGGCAACACCTAGATATTATGGATTACTTCACTATCTGAAGATTTCTTGAACTAATTAAATCAGCACAATATCAAAAAGTGTTTGATTTCTAGTCTTATTAACTTAGAATCCCACGTGTTGTGTTTTATTATAGAAAACTCACTAATCTAAACAGTATAACTGGATAGTTTACACTTAAACAAAATGTCAGATGAGGGAAAAATACTTAATTAGAAATTGATTTAAATATTTGAATTCTTCAAGGGATTTTCCCCCTAATCTCTGGTACCTTTAACAACTTAACAACAGTTACAATTTTAAACAAAGTTCAAGCAATCACAGATGATGGAAAACTGAAGAGCTTTATTTTACCTAGATGAATATTTATAAAATATAGTGTAGAATTTATTTCACATGGTGGACCTCAGTAAACTTCTTACAACTGATAAACCTCTTTTTTTAATGTGGGGAGGGGGGAAATTTATAGTTGAATCCCATACATTTATTTGGCAGGATGTTCCATCATATACAATGGGACCTACTTTAGAAATCAGAGAACTTAGATTTGCATTCGTAATTCCTAGAAATTAAGGAACTGAAACAAAATATTCTAATGAGGAATTTGTGCCAAATGTTCAGTGTAGAAAATTATCAAACATATATTTAAAATATTACAGATAGCTCTTCAAAAAAAGAAAGATTTGAAAGAATGTCTATGGAGATTCTCAGTCATCCAGGTCATGGTTGTCTCAAAGTTGCTTTTTCAAAAGGCAGCTTGGATGTCTTTATTTTTCCTTGAAGATATTTTGCTTCTCATTCAAGAAGCTTCATCAGTTCTGACTGAATTGTGGGAGGGGGAGATGGATGAAGCTTGGATGAGAAGGAAAAAACAAAAAGCCTTTTGAAAAAAGCATCTTTGAGACAAAGATTTGAAAAGTTATTTTCCAAATTCACTACTAGATTTCTAGAAAAGAACTGTAATTACACATTTCAATTTCTTTCTCTGGTCCCATTCCAAAATTACTCAAGAATAGGCAAAAAGTTTGCAAACAGTTATAGAAAAAATGCCTTTTCCACCATGTTGTCAATTCTACTGCTTGCCTGCTCTCATCAGCATCAGTACAATCTTTTCTGAATATATAAAAGCCCACATTCACTATTCACATTTCCCATCTTATATGCTTTAAGAGGACATGACAGAAAAATATCATTTTCAATTTCAATTTATTATTGTCAAAGATCAGCCAACATTATAGTTTCACACAATACCTGAAAGAAATGGGCTGATTATCCTATGCAATCTGTATGACCAGAAACAATTACTATTTGTCCCAGCAAACAAATATATTATGGAAAATAACCTAATCTTAGACCATTTTCCATTGTGATAATAAAAAAGGAAAGTCTCTCTCAAATCAAGGTCAAATCTAAGTAACTTTTTTGTCTAAGTATTAATTGCCAGATCTTAGTGACTAATGCTAATATGAGAAGTTGATTATATAATTAACCAATTAAATGACATATATCTTATATAGTTAGCATTAATATAAAGCTACATGAAAAATATTCTCCTAATATAGTTGTTACCATTTCAAGTTTGATCTTAAAAAGAAAGAGGAAAACTCACAATGCTTGTACTTCTGGAAGAAGGAGATTTTAGTTGTACAAACATGGCTCTACTAGGTAGACCAGACTAAGAAATAAACTCCACAGGAAGGTTGAAGCTCCTTTAACTGAGACTGGTTATAACAACAGAATCTTGAACGATTGTGTTGTATTTGATCCTCCTTATACTTCAGTAAATTAGGGAAATAGCTGCCCGATCTGCTTCTGAATGTTATTCAGACATTCTGGTTTTAGAAAATGCCTTGGCAATAGAGCTTGCAGAAATGCTTTACTAAACTACATATTAAGATAAACTAGGATTACATATATTAAACTACAATGTGGCTTGTTTAGTTTTGTTTAGTGCAGTGTATGAACCCAACTTTATTCATTATGCTTTATGCTTCAACACTGTGAACATAACTACCTCTCTTAGTTTTTTTCAATAGAGTATATTTTAAGCAAAGTGTAACATAATAAAATGTTTTAATCCAGCTATGATTCACCACTGTGCTCAAACTGAGATAATGACTAAAAAGCATAATTTCCTACATAATCTCAGAACGTAACACCTGCCTCAGAAACAATTCTAATGTAATTAAAGACAATGGCAAAGAAAAAACTGATTGTTATTATGAAAAAGTTGGATTGCAGGGAAGTAGCTCTATTTTACCACCACATTTATGGAACTATATCAGTGGTGGCGAACCTATGGCATGGGTGCCAAGGCAGCACTCAGAGCCCTCTCTGTGGGCATGCACGCTGTCGCCCTAGACCTTCAGCTGGGTTTTATAAAATCTTTTCGCTTTAGGCCTCCGCCACCGTGTGCAAAAAAAAAAAAAAGTTCAATCAGTCAATTTCAACTTCTCGCGGGAAAAAAAAGATCTTGCAAAGTTGGAATTGACTGATTGAACTTTTTAGTCCCACCCAGTCTGCCGTTACCACTGCAGCCATGCCCACCCAATGGGCCACACCCACCTGGCACTCGACGATGCATAAGTGGGTTTTGGGTTGCAGTTTGGGCACTCAGTCTCTAAAAGGTTCACCATCACTGAACTATATCTTCAGTTGACATGATAAAAAAACAGCAAGAAATATCAACATAATAAAATTATGTCTTAGAGAAGCATTTGTATGACCCAATACTCATGAAGATATCTCAAGAGCTTCAACTGGACATTTTTTATTAATAATCTAAAATAGAAGATCAGACAATCCTGGCAATGACAGTGTTTCAAACACTGTTGAAGCATCTGGCCTTATTGTATTTATTTTCAAAGCATTCAAGTTATTCTATTGCAGTGGTAAAAAATAAGCAATGAAAAAATAATTACATTTAGAGAAACTTTTCTATTAGCAAATATTGATAAAAGAATTTCAGAACACAGCACTTTTTTAAGTAATTTGTAAAATCCAATTCTATATTGAGCAAAGTGACTGGCCCTTATCAAATAGTGAAAGTATCACAAACAATTATGGAAAAGCATCCTTCTTGTGGAAACAGGTACACCAAGAAAAAAATCTCCCATTTAACCATCTTCTGGAAACTGTTAATGTTAATTAGCTAGGCTATGAGTTTGTTTTGTTTATAATCTGGAACAAATTTTAGTATTAGTATTACATAACATATCTGTGCATGAATTGGTTTGAAGGTGGAGAAGATGGAAAAGGAAGATTTTATCTTTGAACTTCTCCAGTGCTCATTAAAAGGTCAGGTACAGTATTTAGATTACCAGAACTATGTTCTAGCTGAGGGGTAAGAAATGTGGTATTCTGACTATAATTCTCATAACAGAGAACATGAGACATAATAGAAATTGTTCCAGAAATAAATCAGCAAGACTAGATTGTTACCCGTTTCTTAGTCTAGTTTCCTTGCTTGTTTATTTTACTCTAGAATTTTATTTATATTTCATATTTCTTTACCAACCATCTCCCTCAGAGAAGGGCTCTGGGCAATGTACAATGTAATAGCTATCTTCTTGAAAATATTGTCAGGAGGAGAAAGACAGCGATGATCAGCTGTGGGCAGTGGTGTTCCGGGCGGTCAAAAGGGCAGAGATGGGTTGGGAGATAGGCAGGTGGTGGGAGTTTGAAGCAAGCACAGCCAAGGCAGGAGAAGCACTATGAAGCTTCTTTATAAACTGCTGCATTTTGACTTCTACTGTGGTGAGAACTACCTTAGGTTGCCTAATTAATTTCTGGAGTTCTCAGAGACTTCTCTCAGCCTCCTGCGTTCTGCTGTCAGGCTGAACTTGCTGAGACAATCTGGCCTGGGCAAATTGGTGGGTGTTTGAAATCTTCCCTGCTTGTAGATGATTTTCTGGAAGGTGATGTCCAATTGTCTGGAGATCTTTTAAAATCCTTTTCCAGATTTACATGCATCTAATATTTTGCCTTCTTTCTGTAGATCACAGAGAATTATTTCAATCTAGACATGTGATACTACACACTTCGGCAAGAAAAAGCAAATCAAACTAAATTCCTAAGGTTTAAGTAAGACAAATTCCTCCCAGATCTTCTCTAATAACGTTCTAATCAACTTGTACCAAATCTGGTGCACCTGATTTTAATTTTAGGTATTTGAGACAGTGATAAGTGGAGGGGTACTGAGTTCTCACAGAGGAATAACCTTGAGGAACAGGGGAAATCGCAACCATGACAACACATAAAGAACTCCCTAGTTCTCACAATATTGTATAAAGGGATGAAGGTGGGGAAGCACATTCAGACTGGCAAGATTTGGTTACTTTAATCTTATAATAAAAGTAGTATTAGCATGTGTGATTTCTATGATTCTACATATGTTCAGGTAATCCAGAATGAATTTATTGGTATTAAATCTTATCCAGCCCATAACACACAATTACTGGCATTCAAAGTATAAGATAAGGTTACTTATCTATACCACTACTTTACTAATCATTATAGTAATTTCAATTTTACTGTTTTACATGGAAAAATTTAACAAGCAACAACTAAATCCAAATTTGAATTATATTTATTCTGCAATTACATGCTTTCAATAGAGCTGTGTATTACATAGTGAACTGCAACTATTAAGCAATATAGAAATAATTATTTAGTTTATTGCATTTACAAATGTTACACGGTCACTCTTTTAAATCAGTCATTCTGAGTTACTAACCCATTTACAAAAACAAAAAAAATGAAATAAAAATAAACAAAATAACAAAACAAAGAAAAACAAAGAAAAAACTGAGCAACAACAATGACTTGTATATGGGGCTAACATCCCAGTCTTAATATCTGAGAAAAAAGCCAGATCTTAAACAGCCTCCTGGAAAGCCAAGAGTATTAGGACCCTCTGCATCTTGAGGGGGGGGAGGCTGTTCCACAAGTCTGGAACTGTCCATTCTTGCAGAATGATATTGTTTAATAGAGGGGAGCATACCTATACTGTGGGATGTGGTTGAATGGAAAGAGCCCTCAAAGACAGGAAATTCTGTAGGTAATGGTCAAGTGCCATGAAGGGCTTTAAAGGTGACCAACGCCACTTTTAAGGCAGATTGGAAGCCAATGTGGCTTAGGCATTGCACAGGGGAACTCTGGAGCATCCAAAATTGGAAGTGCCGCTGTATTTTGGTCCAGTTAAACTTTCAAAGTGTTGTTCAATGCAAGCCCCATGTAGGGCACATTGCAGTAATCCAGTCAGAAAGTGATTAAGGAATGAGTGATAGAAGCAGAGCTTTCTATTTCCTGAAATGAGTGCAACTGGTGCATAAGATGAATCTGTGCAAAGGCTCCCCTGACCATAGTCACTGCCTGCCATGACTAAGTAAGTAAGAGCCATGAGTCTAAAAGGACTCCCAGATAACACATCAACTAAGTCCAGAAGCATGCAACTCTATCAAAAGTTCCAACTCCATCACCTGGGGTGATTTTTCATCTTTACATGAATAAAAATAACACAGATTATATTGTCATCTTTACTTCTATAAAATAGATATGAGCCTTATAACAGGTTGGTTGAGTTCTCTATATGGGTGGCTATATTATGTGACTCACATAATATTTTAGCACAATACAAGAACAGCTGACATACCTGAAGGGCTAGGTACATGCCTGGATAATAACAAAGATAAATCTACATTCTATAGAACATACTTAATCCATATATATCAGTGTTTCTCAACCTTGACAATTTTAAGGCATGTGGACATTGCTGGCTGTGGAATTCTGGGAGTTGAAGTCCACATGCCTTAAAATTGTCAAGGTTGAGAAACACTGACAGACAGACAGACAGACAGACAGACAGACAGACAGATAGATAGATATGCATTTTTAAATGACCAAGTAAGCATTACCAAAGCCATAGAAAACTTTAAAATAATTATGCATTTAATTTGAGTCCAATAAAATATATAGAGTGAAAGATTTCTAACCAAATCTATAAACATTTATCAAGACACACATTCCATACCCAACTTTTAAAGTAAAAAGAGCTAAAAGACAACAATTTTTACAACAAATTTCCTTTGTCCCATCAAATACCACTCACAAGGGTCACCACCTTAAAAAAATACATTTTCATGTGTACAGAACAAATGTCAATAAAGGTCAACAGCACTAACAAAATGTCACTTAGTCTAAAACAGCTGCATTATTAGTACTATTAATATTCATTAATATCACAGAAATTTATCCTGGTATTTATTTTTAACCGGCATTATAGCAGAGTCAACATAATCAATGAATAAAACTGATTCCAGTGTTATTATGTAGTGCAGATAGTTATTACGGTATGTGCTGCAGAAAATTTGGGCAATTTTCTTAGACACGAATACACAGATGTATACAAACACACATAGCACTAGTTATTTGAAAATAAGGCAGCATTTCATTCTATATTAAATGCAAATACACAAATATTATAAAATACTGTATTTACAAGTATTGTTCTCCCATTATAAGCTTTCTCTCAATTAGTTAAGCTATTTTATTCAAGCCAATTAATAAAAAATGTAACTAGGATTAAATAGTCAATTTGCTATGACAACAAGCTGGTACTATTGGAGCCCCTTTCGTCTTCATTCATATACCATAATGAGTAGAAGCTTCCAATAAGAAAAAAAACAGGATAACTAAAAATCATATTTACTTCAAAACGGCCAAAAATATAACAATGGCACAAAGATTTGTAGTGTTTATATTGCATTGCCCCTCTTGGCAAATAAGAGAAAGTTGTTGCAAATGTTAATTACAAAATTTACATTCCATAAATATGTACTCAGAAGAATGTCTTATTGATTTAGTGTTGTTTACCTGAAAGTAAACTTTAAGCCATGCAAATAAAATGATTAGCAGAATTGCACCTTAAGTATATTTAAGTCTAGTAGGATATAGTTCTGTGAGAAACTCTTTAGAATCTACTGATTATTCACTGATGAACTGAACTAAATCATTACATTTTGGATTTATTACTACAAATAAACTTCAGTCACAGAAAAGTTCACAGAAAGCCAAAGTCCTAGAAAATGCACTTTCTCTCCTAGTTAAGAATTTAGCTTCCTAATGATACCTCTGTAGCAGATAGTAATTTTATAAAACAGAAGTGTGTGAACATTATAAAACTGACTTACGTTACAAAATGTGTTTCATTCTTTTGTTTAAAAAAACAAAATATTAAAAGAAGAATGAGTAACAATTACTGAAAACTTTTGGAGAGCTAAATATAGGTAAAAGCCCTTTCCAGGAATATGAAGAACCCCCCAGACTTGCAAAAATTGAGTACTGTAGACATATCTCTTCTGTATTTTTCAGGAAAAACAAAATAAAGATCATCTGATATAAACATATTGTATTAAGTTATAAAACATATTAAGAGCTACTGAGAAAACTAGCAGAAACTGATTTTATTAAAACAATGATATCCAATTTCCTTTATTATGCAATGTCTGAACATCTTTTTCCCCATTTAATTATGAAGTGTGAAAGAAGATATGCCACCATGTATTACATGACAGGATTTATGTTCTGAATCTTTACCTATGGGAAGTTGAGCCAACATTTCAGGCTAAAGTTGGCGGTTATGTAAATACTCAATAACTTCTCACTTCAAGGCCACCGAGTACAGCACAATCTGTTAATTTGTGAGAAATATAGGAAGAAAAGGCTGCAACGGGTATAAGAAACACATCTCACACTAGCAACATCCAATAAATTGTTTTGTTTTACTTCTTTCTTGAATACAATATTTCTTAACTAGCAACATCTAGCAACACTATGACTGTGACTGTTCTGTTAAGCCCGGGAGGGAGGGAGGGAGGCAGAGAGAGAGAGAGAGAGAGAGAGAGAGAGAGAGAGAGAGAGAGAGAGAGAGAGAGAGAGTCTTTACCGTACCTAGCTATTTCCATTTTTATACTGAATAATAAATCTAACAATTCTTTGCAATATCTGAAAATTAATTATGGCTTTTAGTAATTTCATAAATTGACTTTATTTAAAATGGAGATGAAGGAATAATCAATATGTCTATCTTCAGTTACAAGAAAGAAATTATCAGAAGTCTTCCGAAGTCAGTGCTTTAGGGGACATATCTAAAAATCTTTTATTTTTTTTATTTTTTGCATACACCTTTCCACTCTTACATATTATTGTAAGTGAATTTGCCTTTGCCCCCTAATTGTATCTTCTTCCTAATCTTTATTCTAGCTTTCCATTCTTTTAAAATTCTATCCTCCCCATTTCAATTAATTAATTCACTATCAAAGTCTCACCCTAAACATAAGTGACCTTTATATGTGGCCTTCTAAATTATTGAACTGATAGCCAACAAATTTTACTGGGCATACTGGCTAGACCAAATAACTACACTTCATTGTTTAAAATTTGGTTGGTGCAATCACATCTTCAAAACTAATAAGTGTCTCAAAACACAGTATCTAGACCCTTTTTTTAAATCTCAGAATTTAAAGAGCAAAGTTCCAAAATTCCTGTATCTCTTCTGTGAATCTAAGCAGATTTCATCCCCTCAAAATATATTACAGGTAATCCTCAACTTACAACCATGTAACTGGCATGTATTTAGGACAGTTGCACTTGCATGAGGTCATGTGATCCCCATTTGTAACTTCCCAGCCTGCTCTCACAGCATAGTACAACCTTTTCTGAATATTTAAAAGTCAAGCAAAGTCAATGGGAGAAGTCAGATTCACTTAACAACCTCATAATTCACTTAATAATGGCAGTGATTTGCTTAACAACTATGGCAAAAAGGACATAAAGTAGGGCAAAACTCACTTAACTGCCTTGTTTAGCAATGAAAACTTCGGGCTCAATTGTGGTCGTAAGTCGAGGACTGCCTATACTGGTCCTAGACCTATAAATGACATCCCATTCTAAAATAAAAATAAGTTGCAGGCTGAGTTTCTTTTCTTTTCTAATTAGCAATGAATACATAAAGCTTCAATTTTTCAAGCTATTACTCTGGGTTGGGATCGCAGTAAAATTTGGCAGTTAAAATTCAGCCCAAATAGAAATTGGGTTCATTTCACATACTGTGATTAATGAACATTCCTGTTTTTTTTTAGGAATAGAGAATTACTGAAAACTTCTATTTTACTCAATACGAACCCCACAGACCTAGGAACTCTAGAGAGAAAATGCAAGATATTAATCATTTTTAAATGTTTGTATGTAGCTGAAAAATGAATTAAAAAATAGTTTTATGCAGGAATTAAGACAACCAAAGTGCTCCGTTCTATGCCAATGGAGCACTTCCTCATGCTTTCATATACAAAGAAATAATAAGAGAAAGGGAACACGCATATATGCACATGCACTACAAATGTCAGTCTTTTTATGTGAACAGTTGACTTGCATTTCATGTTGCAAATTGCTGTTAGAACTCCCCTTGGTATGCTGTGTGTTGCTATTGAAGATCAAGTCTAAGTTGATCATTCAGACCCACAAGTCTGTCTTCCTGGATTTATAACATTATTTCAAGTACTAGCTGTACCCAGCCACGCGTTGCTGTGGCTCAGTCTGGTTAAATGGAAAAGAAAGAAAAGAGAAAGCGCACGTTTGTGTCACAGGTGTGACATCTATATAATAGTAGGTATATAAAAACACGCGCGTATTCGAATGCAACGTTGTGTCAAAATTTCAAAGCAATCGGTGAAGAACTTTCGGAGATTTAGGATTTTGAACAAATGAACATTTACATTTTTATTTATATAGATGAACACATTGATTTATATTTGCGTATTTCTGCTGTTATCTTCAGGATCCATAAAAATAAGTATACAAGGACGAAGTACAATACTATTTATTTTATTGTTTTAATTTACTTTTGTAAAATTTAACTAAATGTAGACAATTTCAGGATAAATTAGGTTCCTCCTAACATAACATTAGAAGTATAGTCTGATATATGATAAAATGAGTTAATAATTTTGGACAAAATATAGGAGGGAACAATGGCAGAATATGTGGTTGAACGGACTGAACATTATGTTATAAAAGAGAATGTTGATAAAATGATATAGCATTGGTATATGATTCCCAAAAGATTATCCAGAATGTACAAAGGTACTTCAAATCTATGCTGGAGATATGGACAACATAAATGATATTGCCTGGTGGATTTGTAAAAAAAAAAAATCCAGGAAATTTGGGGTTCAAATACATACAGTGATATCAATTTTTTTAAAAATCACATGTAATCGAAACCATAATTTCTTGCTGGAACCAATGGATAGACAATTAGAAAAGAATTATGTTATATTGTTTTTGTGTATATAACTGCTGTGAGATTATCATACTCACAAAAATGGAAAGACTCTGAAATACCCACAACAGAGGAATGGCTGATGAAGTTTAGCAGAGATGGCAAAATTGACTAATTTGATTAGAAAAAAGGACAATAACTTCATTTATTAGTAACTGGAAATCCCTTATGGGCTTTTTGTTGAAAAAAGAAAAAAATGAACTTGTGATTTATGAGTTTGATGATCTGAAAGGGTAGATTATGGAAAGAAGGAAATTATGATGCATTTTTAGAGGGAGAGGTAAAACACACATGTGTTTGTAACAGCTATTAAAAAGACTGAAAACCACTTCTTTATAATCTTTTATCTTTTTCCTACCTATTCACTATTTTCTCTATTTTTAAATTTCTTTTCTAAAATTTGTGTTCTTTTATCTTATTTTTTTATTTAATTTACATAGCCATATCTTACAAACAAGTGATTATAGACAGTGTACAACAAAACCAAACAGAATCTAAAAGCAACATTGTCATTAAAAAAAATACAAACAGGGCTAAAACAAATAGTAAACGAAGGAATGCTAATAATAATGGAGCCACCTCAATTGTTAACCTGTCCTTGAGGTCCCTAGGCCTTTTGGCAACCAGTTCTTGAGGAACCTTCAGAAGCTCAGAAGAGAGGTATCCATCCTAACGTCAGGGGGAGAATATTCTACAATGTGGGTACCACAGCAAAGGCACACTTGATGTACAAGGCCATGTGTTGCTTTTCATCTGAGGTTGTATTTACCTACTTTTAAGAACTCTAAGGACCAGATGATTTTTACCAGGGTGGATAATAATCGATTTCTTTTTTAAAAAAAAAAGTATTTTCTTTTATTTAAATTGGATTTATTTAAATTGATTATTTTTAATCAAATTTATTTATTTTATTTTTATTTTATTTTACAAAATTTATATGCCGCCCTTCTCCCCATGGGACTCAGGGCGGCTCACAGCATGTTAAAACAATATACAGAATTACCCCTTCTAAAAACCAATTAAAATCCAAATATTAGTGGCTGTGACTATTTAAAATCATTAAAAATTATCCCTATTTAAAATTCCAAATGCTTTTGGAAGTAAAAATCTATCTAGTTTTCTATTTAGGATACATTAATAATTCAGTTTATTCAGCATGAAATGGAGCTTAGTTATGTAGCATGAGGCTGTATATCAGGAGTCTTCAAACTTGGGCCCTTTTATGACTTGTGGACTTCAACTCCCAGAATTCCTCAGCCAGGCATGCTGGCTGAGGAATTCTGGGAGTTGAAGTCCACAAGTCATAGAAGGGCCAAGTTTGAAGACCCCTGCTGCATATTCTGCAATATTTACATTTTTGGTAAACTCATTCAATGAATGAGTTTGCAAGTTGAGATAACATGCACTGTATTGATGCATTCACACAATTTCACAGTAACCATGAGATAAATCATAAAACAAAGTTCAGGAATATTCTTTTATCCCATTGTTTTGCAAATCTATGTACACTACAAACTGTATGATTGTTTGAAGAAAAATGCATCTGTACCAGGCTCTAAGTGTTTTAATTAAACAAAAGAATTTGAGTAGTTCTCCAACTATCATCTTTCCCCAAAAGTAAGATCCGGTCTTATATTATTTTTGCCTCCAAAAGAGGCATTAGGTCTTATTTTGGGGGGGATGTCTTATATTTTTTGTGATGGTGGTACCAACAGCCCTTCCAGCAGGCGCCCGTGTGGCTGTCGGCCCACTTCTGCTACGACCGCTCGCGGTAGGAGGCTGCGCAGCACATTGCACTGCTGCCACAAGGTGAGGCAGGTGGGGGAGCTACCCTATGGGCCCCATTTATTTCAGGGCCTCACCAGCCAGGCCATTCCTTGCTCGGCGATCTTCCCTTTCACTCCCCTCCCGAGCTGGACTACCATGCTATGGAGGATGGGTGGAGTAAGCTCGGTCCCCCTCCGCGTTTCAGAGCCAGAGGGGAGTGATGGTGAAAGGCTCTGCTGCCGCTGTGCGCTGCTGGAGGGGCTTTCTTCGTGCTTCGCCCCACAGATCATCTGCCCGGTGGCAGCCGCTGCATCCTCCTCCACCAACTCTCCCATGGCTTGCACCGTGACCGGGCAGCACACGCCTCCCCTGCCGCCTCCTACCGCCAGCCCTCCATCACCACTACTGGAGAGAACAGAGAATGGGGAGATCTTATTTTTGGGGTAGGTCTAATTTTCGGGGAAACACAGTATGTGTGATTAACCAACTAACCTAAAATCAGTTCTGATATCGCTGTTTTACTAATCTGACAGCTTATTATTCTAAATAGGAAACCTTCATTTTGTTTGCAAATAATATTAAAGATTCTAACTATTTAGCAAGAATGAGTCCTTATATTTAAAGTGCACCTGTCATTTCAGATCCATCATGGCAGCACCTGTTAATGGGCATCCCCTCACCTGCTGCCCGCCATGTCCCTCACCTTAAGGTGTCACTGCCGCATCACCTGCCATCCCATTAAAGTGAATGGGACTGTCAGTGAGTCAACAGAGGGTAAGAGGAGGAGCCGCTGCGGGACAGAGATGACAGTTGCTCTTTAAAAATTATGATTTAAATCGAGTTGATTTAAATCAAGCTTTTTTACTAATGATTTAAATCATTATTTAAATTATGATTTAAATCGACTTGATTTAAGTGAGGGTGTATTTTCTTTTTCACCTGATTGTAACTGTATAGGCAACTGAACCCGTAACACTCAGTTGGATTTGGTGGGAAAGGCACAGTGGTCCTTCAAATAAACTGGTCCCATGCCATGTAGACCTTTACAGGTCAACTCCAACACCTTGAATTAGACCCAGAAACAAACTGGTAACCAATGTAGCTCATGCAGTAGAGATGTAACATATGTTTTACCAGAAACACACATAACTGCTTGTGTTGCTACATTTTGCAGAGGGTGAAATTTCTGCATATTCCTCAAGGGCAGTCCCATGTAAAGACCATTGCAATAGGCCAATTGGGAGGGGCCCATGACATCAGTGACAGAGAGCAGGACCCCTTGATATAGGAATGGATACAACTGGTGGCATAATTAAAGGCCCTTCTAGCCATGATTGACCCCTGCTTTTACAGTCCAGGATGACCCCCAGACTATACACAGGGTTGGTTTCGGGCAATGAAACCCCATCCAGCACAAAAGATGGTATAGAACTAGAGTTCCCCCCAACAATAACAATTTTCTCTCATACACACTTACAAGAAGACAAGAGCAACTTCAAAATAAGGCAATCTATTGTTAATGACTACAGTCCATAGGCAATCTCTATAACTAAATGTAAACATCAAACCAGCCACAGCTTTAAGAAATGCTACACAATTTTCCATACCTAAAAATGAAATATAAACAGATGATATGAAGGGTAAACATCTGTAAAAGTTAAATATTATGTCACTTTAAGCAATTGATAGTTTTCACCTAAGAATTTGCTACTATGCAATTTGTACTAGTTAATTTATACCCAAAAGTTTGGAAACATGCCATGATTTCTCCCCGTTAAAACCATTCAAATATTTTCCTGCCAAAACCTCTTTGTCTTTACTTATACATTTACTCTCGTGCTACGTGGTTATTCCTGTTGGGCATCCTGTCTCCAACTTCCAAACCTGCAATAGTTGGTACTTTTATTATGGGTTTAAACAGACCATCAACATTTTGTCCAAAACGAAAAGGATCTGTCTGACATTAGAAACAAAGTTGGATGTATTACATTGTGTTGAAGCTGAATGGAATCTTCAGCCCTAAGATAAGCTTTTAACTTGGGCAAAATTACTGTGCACAATATAACAAATGCTAATTCTTAGTGCTTTGATGCATTCTACCTCTTTGTCTGCCAGATATCCATGAGCATTAGAAAACTAGCAAAATGGATAAAATTCTTTCACTTCGCACGCAAGCCAAGACAAGAAAGAAAACATGGTTGAGTAACATAGTGCTTAAGAATAAATGTATGAGAATATTTACATTTGGGTTATAAAATTTTATACCATGCCCTGCAACCCCTTTTTTCCACTGGTTCAGCATCTTGCTAGGGAATTTGGTAATTCATATATAAGTAGAAAGGCATTGTGCAACCAAAGATTTTAAATCAGCAGCAAACATATTAGTAAAACTTTCACCAGAACAGACAAAGCTATTACAAACAGCACATACTTGTACTTGCAGAATATACCACCATTTATCTACATTCTTTTAGTTGCAAGTTATATTCCATGAAAGAAACAGTCTTAATAAACTACTAGCTGTACCCAGCCACGCATTGCTGTAGCTCAGTCTGGTTAAATGGTAAAGAAGGTATATAAAAACACACGCATATTCTAATGCAACGTTGTGTCAAAATTTCAAAGCAATCGGTGAAGAACTTTCAGAGATTTAAGATTTTGAACAAACGAACATTTACATTTTTATTTATATAAGATTAGGTATTTTTCGTGATACTATCAGCAAGAATGGTCAAAAATGCTTTGCCTCTTTTTTGGTAGGCAGGAGAATCATGGGTGAAAATGGAAACAGGTGGACTTTGGAAGTCATTATTGCATTCCCAGTTTTAACCCTCCCCTCCCCAAACTGTTTTTTTTCCCCTTTCAGGACAATTTCTGACTTTTGAGAGGATTGGGGTTGTTTTAAATGTAAGAACAGGAGCATTTACCTTTCAGAATTCCCATTCACTTCTCTACCCTTAAGGCTTACCAAAAGCAAGGGCTATTGAGAAATTATCATGGGAACAGGAGGAGACTTTCCAAGTTTTTCCACATTTAATTCTGAAGAAAGATTGTGTCATAATTTCGAGGTGTGTCTCATATAATGGTTTCTTGAATGGCTTTCATGTTAAAATATATAGACTAGGAATCTGAGGATTGTTCTTTATTGGAGAGGGGGCAACTGAACCCTCTGACATCCTTATACAGTCCCATGAAAAGCATTTGAGCAGATGTGCATATCAAGTGTTTTATGTTTGTTCCAACTGAGGCTGACAAAAAAGTTGTAGTCCTATGCAATGTATATAATGTAAAAGGTCCTAGAATAAATCCCCACATCTCCAGATGGCAAGAGATTCCACGAGAGTGAAACAAAATGAAATGAAATCTATTAAGCAAAAACTAGAAATGAAATAAGGTGTGGGGGGATTTTCATAATACATTCAGCCTGCAGCAATGTTTACTTATGTTACTTTGTAGAATTCTCCAACTTTCTGGAGCAATTTTTCAGAGCAACTTTTCAAACTAAAATTGTTTTTCCCTCTTCTTTGACTTAAAAGTATCCCACTGGGGAAAAAATCACCCATAGGTCTGGACTGAATCCAGTGACTGGTTTCTTAAAAACTATTATTTACTGCAAACTTGCTTGTCAAATAAAATACAATTGGTTGGACTTACATAATACGATAAGCCACACTAAAGCTTAATGTGATGTGTGAACTAGTCAATGAGTTGGAACATCTTACAAATGAAGAACTGCTGGCTAAGCCACTCTAGGTTGAAATTCAACAGCTATACTGTACTGTATCTTCTCCATTCCTGAGTTTACAAAAAGAGGAATCACATAATGACACTGAATGTCAACAGAAAAAAAATTCACTCAAAGCATTATTAACTATTGTAATGTAGTATTGTATTCCTTTATCATTAACATGAGATGTAATGAGGAACACTTAGATAGATTACACTACAGGAAGTCTTCAATTTATGACCCCCATTGAGTCCAAAATTTCCATTGCTAAGCAAAACAGTTAAGTGAGTTTTGCCCCATTTTACAACCTTTTTGCCACAGTTTTTAAGTGAATCATGCAAATCTGGTTTCTCCCATTGACTTTACTTGTTGGAAGCCAGCTGGGAAGATTACAAATGATGATCACATGACCCAACAGTGCAATTATCATAAATACATGCCAGTTGCCAAGTGCCCGAATTTTGATCACATGATCTTGAGGATGTTGACATGTGTGAAAAAGTGTGAAAAACAGTCATAGTTTTTTCAGTGCCTTTGTAACCTCAAACAGTCACTAAACTAATGGTTGTAACTACCTGCATTGTATGGGAAATTGTTCTACAATAAGCTATTAGGTGCCTCTTTAACTCAAAACATGGATTTTTCTGCAACCACATAGCTACCAATTGAGTCCAGAAAAGAGAGTTCTTTTTTTTTTTTTTTTTTGAGATCCATAGACAGGTACAGCAGGTGGGCCAACATCAAATCTGAAGTACCTTTCCTACTTTGGAGCCAAACACTGCACACTTCTAAACACTGACACTCAGTTCTGTTGTATATTTAATTTCTGAAAGCATTTTTTCCCATTTTAATATTTAATTCAGTAATAATTGTTAACCAATCAAATAGGCAATATACTGTATATATACCTCTTCTTTAAAGCTGCTAAGAGTTATTGAGACATACAGTCTTGGCACATTAAATCTGCTATTCACATTGACCAATTCCCACTGGAATCAATGAGACATGATTAGCACTTCAGAAAACACTACTGCAGCTATAATATCATTAAATTCAGTCAAGAGACAACTGGATTATGAGCCAAAGGTTTTATTTTTTTTATTCTTCAAATTTATATACCGTAGTTGCCCATCTCATAAAACAACTGACCGTTAGTTATAATTTCTTACCCTTACCATTCCCCGTTATACCTTGGCTTCCATTTGCCTACTTGCAACACTATTTTTCTATACATAATTATGTTATAGCTGTTTAGTTAAAAGCAGTATGATTGGTGGCTTTCTATTACTTTACAAGCAGTGATGGTACCAGAATGCACATGGCACAAAAGAAAGAACAGTTGTTAGACTCCAAAGAAAGATTTGCTTGTTCACTAATGTTTATAGTGTGGATAATAGGTGGCACAATCAGTCATACTGAAAGCTTATGATTAGTCAATTTGAAAATAAAAGGACCCAAGATGAAACAAGGAACCCAAATCAGTAATATTTAGGAACATATTTATCGATGCCTTCTTTTAACAAATCATCCTTAAATGTATGTATTGTACTAATAAGTTCAATATATACACGGTCTTCTAGACTGCTACTTTTCAATATCATAATAGCATCTGCTAATGCCAGATACAACCATTTTTCTTAACCATTTCTTATCATAGCACTCCTAACTTTGCAATAATTCATCTCAGTAATTCAAGATCAAATTTCCCCAAAACCTCCTCCCCATCAGAAAGGAAACTTGCCTTCTTTTCAACCTTCAATACAGATTAATTTTAAATACCAAGTCCTTTTCAATAGCCCACTATTAGTGATAGTTGTGACATTAAAACAGTTTCTCTGGATTTTCTTGTAAGCAAAAGGATGGTCAAGCCAAAGGATTTATGCAATCCATAAAGGAGTTTTGTGCTATCGCAGTGCTATTAGTAATCCCAATACAGCAGCAAAAGAGTAAAATAAAATGGGATCATTAGAAGGGAAATTTAATTATCCAGCAACATCAATGCAACAGACATTACTGAAGAGGACTAAATCCTCCATGTTTCTCTTTATACCATTCCCATTAACTATATTATTCCCCAACCAGCATATAAAACAGCAGCTTAATAGAAAAAAGGAAACATAATTTCTCTGTACTGGGACAAAAAATAGATGTTTACAATGTTTTTGTAAGTGTGATCCTATATATACCTTAATGTTAATTGCACATGCAGTAGAATTGTAGATAAAAAGATCAGGAAGTTTCCTGTTGAAAAAAGACAAGGATGCATTGCTACCAAGGAAAAATCCAAGAATTAAATAAATTATACATGTTTGTTAAATGAAATATACTACAGATAGTCCTTGGCTTACAACCATTCATTTAATGACCATTCAAAGTTACAATGGCACTGAAAAAAGTAACATATGACTGTTTTTCACACTTATAACCACTCCAGCATCCCTATGGTCATGTGATCAAAATTTGGATGCTTGGCAATTGGTTCATGTTTATGAGGGTTGCAATGTCCCAGGGCCATGTGATCACTTTTTGCGACTTCTAACAAGCAAAGTCAACAGGGAAGTCAGATTCATTTAACAACTGTGTTCCTAACTTATCAACTGCAGTGATTCACTTACCAACTGTGGCAAGAAAGGTCATAAAATGGGGCAAAACTCAACAACTCTTTTGCAACAGAAATTTTGGGCTCAACTGTGGTCTACCTGTACAGTACGTATCAAAGTCATTCTGTAGTATACAATAAAAATCACAAGACCAAAGTTAAAATTAGATACATTAAAGTTAAACTTAGAAATAAAATAATCAAATTTATTTTAAACAAAGTCTTATGTGGGCATTCTAGAAAGCTACAAAAAGGCCAAATCCCTTCAACACAGCACAGAATAATTTCCAGAAGCTCAGAGGGACTACAGAATATCCTGACCCCAAATTACCAGAAAACAAGACCATAGCAACTGTAAGAAAAACTCAATGGTATGAGGAGCATTATTATTGGATTCAATGTATATCAAATTAAAAAAAAGAAACCCAGCACTTTATAATTAGCTTTAATTGAGTTTAGGTGTGGCAATTCCATTTATTGGCTTGCCACTATAATAGGAAATTGCAGCAAGATCTGGCTTCCTTGTACATACAAAATACATTTGTAGTGATTACATGTTTAGAGCAGAAGCAGACTGCTAGCTTTCTCCTATGCAGAGGATGCATACCAAATCTAACTGAAGTAGTACTTTCCAATGTTTATTTGTTTCAATGTTTGAGCAAGGAGAAGGTTTCCTCTTTTCTTTTTGATTCAGGCAGCAAAAGAAACAAATTATGTCATATGTATTCAGAATCTATATACCTAAATGCTAAAACAATGTCCAATGTACATATTACGAAAAGCAATTTTGTTTGCAGCTTCAAGTATTTAAATCTACATAAGTCAATAAGACTTTAGATGACAAAAATATTAAACACATTCATTTACTCCAAATTTCAATCCAATCCAAAATAGTGTTACCAATATAACTCAACCATGTAATGCAATATTGTACACAAAGATTTTTTTCATTTTCTTTTATTCTTTTTTCTTGAGCTAAATGAGCAAGTAACAAGCAACATGGGAAGACACAATGATATGCCATTTTCTGAGAAAGTGATCTGCAGGTCTAGTTGTGTGAAACAGGTCTTTTGTAGTCCAGTTTTAATGTAATGCAGGCAACATA
>NW_015388344.1:197845-200117 GCF_001527695.2 Protobothrops mucrosquamatus | reverse complement strand
AAGAAATGAGAACTAGGAAAGGGAAAACAGGCTTTTGTTATTCGGTATAATCCAGGTAATATTTTGCAGCATCACGTAATTTGAGTACTGTAGTCTTCAATTTGGCTTTAAATCCATAGCATTCTTTAAACAAATACTTGTCATCATTTAATCATGTAGTGAGAGTAGCCTAAATTCACAAGATAAAAGTAAGCAGTTCATTTCCATGTCTTTTCATTGACTCGTTATCATATAAATGAAGTAGTTTTCTTCTCCTTGCCTTCCGCTCAGCTTAATCCATATAAACAGGTAGCTTGACACTGACACCTCCCATTTCATCTAATCCAATAGTTTTTGCTGTTACATTTTCCAGCCCTAGTACAGGAGACAACCAAGCAGACTAACAGAGTAACAAGATAACAGACCACCACAACCATTTAATTAAGCAGATGTGATAACCCATACTATATAACAGGATGCAGAGAAACTTGTTTGCACATGTGGATCATTTTTAATTGAACTGAATATATCCCTGATTCTTAGCAAAACATCAAAAGGTCTAATTTCAATATATTTATGGCATGTCTTCAATAAAAGAACATGACAATACATTTGTACAAAGAATCTTTCACAAATATTAATTGCCTGACATGCCAATAGAACCTTTAAGCCAAATGAAATCAAGAGTTAAAACAAGTAGAATATATTATTAGGTCAAGCTCCACTCTTGTAACTGCATCCATGCAGTTTTCTTGGCAACTTTATGGAAGTGATCTATCATTCCTTCTTCTAAGATTTTTTTAAAAAATTCTCAATCTTGCCATCAGCTGTGAAATTCCCAGAGAGCGCCCATCCACATATTAAGAGTCAACTCGGCTTAGCTTCCAAGATCACCCAAGGACAACAAAATTGTTGCCACTCACTAAGATCATTCAAAAAGCATCATTTAACTAAGTGACTTCCTCCAAAGCACACAACTTGTAATGTGGCTTCCAATGAAACATCCTAAATGTTTTATCATTAAAATGACTGTACAATGTATACTTTGAATTTATTCCATAAAATGTATCGAGAAAATTTTTTTATTAAATATAAAATTAAAAAGAATGAATACAAGTGTAAGAATTGCGCAGTGATCTGAATTCAAAAAGAAAAATACAATTCAGGGTATCCATTAATTCACACGTAGCATGTTCAGAAGCATTTTAAACCAATGTCTTTTTCTGGGTTTGTCTGCAGCTGAAGAAAGCAACTGCATGAGCCAAGGAAAAGACATAGCTGCTTTAAGGCAGAGGTCCCCAACCTTTTGGGCACCAGGGACCGGTTCTGTGGAGAAAAGTTTTTCCATGGACTGCAAAGTGCGTGGTTTTGTGTGCTGCCTGCATCCCACGGATGGGGCTTTGCTTGTTTGTGCAGACTGGTTGCTGGCATGCCACAGACCAGTACTGGTCCATAGACCGGGGATGGAGACCCCTGCTTTAAGGTGTTCCCAACAGCTGCTTCTTGCATGCCCATTGCATGTATTGAAACACATTGTACATTTTGAATCCAGATCTATGCAGAGCCTAGCAAATATTATGGTAGGGTTAATAAACAGCAGTTTGATATAGTGGTTAAGACTGTGAGTTCTAATTCTGCCTTAGGCATGAAACTGGATGACATTGGGCCAGTCATTTATTCTCACCCCAACACATCTCAAAGGGTTGTTGTTGGGGAAAATAAGAGAAGGAAGGTGTATTATAAATGTTCACCACCTTGAGTTACTTATAAAGTAATAAAAGTGGGATAAAAACCAAATAAATAAACAAACATAAGCCTATCTTTATATAATGTGCTTATTATACTAATAAACCTATATCACATACCAATGTTAATTTTTATTATAAAAATTGGTGAACTAAATTGCAGTTAGTAATTTCATGTGTTTCTATTTGAGGGGAATACAACCTCCATCAGCTGTATCCAAATATGGTCAGATTTTAAGAACTGTGGTCCAAAACATTTGATGGGTATCATTTATTGATTTCCTAGTATAAAATGTCTCAAAGTACAAATATACTGCTTTTTTAGCTAATACAAAGATTATAACCTAAAATATGAAGATAAAACATATATAATTACTGTATTTGGTTTTCAGTTAATACATGCAATGTATTATTTTGGATTTTCAAAAACCAGAAAAATGATAGTGAAGTTAAACTGTTTCACTATTTTAAGTTTCTAAAGTTCTAATTATACTACTTTTACAAATAACTATTACTTTCACATCAGTATTATATTGTTTTGATATTAG
>NW_015388344.1:189254-195867 GCF_001527695.2 Protobothrops mucrosquamatus | reverse complement strand
TCTCTCTCTCTCTCTTGCCCTTTCCCTCTTCGGCGGCCGCCGCCTGGCTGTTTCTGCCACGAGATTGGATGTTGCTGCCTGAGGCTCCGCCCTTTCCTTTTCTCGGCCGGCCCATTGGTTGGCCAACACGTCTGTTAGTGTCTGGGGAAAAAAATTAGAGCGCCCTAGCCTAGAGGATTTAAGGAAACACTTTTTTCTCTGCGAGTCCCGAATTACTTTTCGGGACGCTCGGGATGGTTTTGTGGGTTTGTAGCATTTTGGGAGACTGTTTGCAAAAGATAAAGGAAATTGAAGGCGCTTATATTACAGAGCAGAGAAGTGACATCTGCTGGTATGTCCGAAGAGGGGGCGACTCTTCAAAAACGAATATTTTGTGTAGATTCGTGTGTATCGTATGTTTTTCTGTTGTTCGTTTCATTCTTGGATGGTGGATGGTTGGTTTTTTTCAAATAGAAGTCCTGTCTAAAAATTAGGAAAAGCCATTTAAATCTATCCATTAATTCTATAAAATAAAGTTCCGGCTTCAAATCCTCTGTATAAGAGTATGTATTTGAATTCAATTTTTTAAGCTGTTTTATACGCCCGTGATAATTTCTTTTCAGGATTAATGGATAATCAATTTAAAAACAGCCATGGAAGATTTCAATCTATGATTACTGCAGCGAGATTATTACAGGCACAGAGATGGAAAGATCCAACTCTACCCACTGGTTGGTGAAGATTTTTCTAAAATGAATGAATTCTTTGATTAGAGTAAAGATAGTATCTATGTTTATTGATGACTGGAGACTTTTTGCATAAAAATGGAAAAAAAATGAACTTGTGATATAGGGTTTTGATGATTAGACAGTTTACTTTATGGAAATAAAAATTATACAATGTAATTTGGGAGAGAGAAGTTGAAATACAGGTAGTCCTTGACTTACGATCACAATTGAGCCCAAATTTTATGTTGCTAAGTGAGACATTTATTAAGTGAGTTTTGCCCCATTTTATGACCTTTCTTGCCACAGTTGTTAAATGAATCATTGCAATTGTTAAGTTAGTAACATGGTTGTTAAGTGAATCTGGCTTCCCCATTGGCTTTGCTTGTCAGAAGTTTGCCAAAGCTAACCACAGGACCTCAGGACACTGCAACACTCATAAATATGAACCAGCTTCTGAATTTTGATCACATGAACATGGGGATGCTGCAACAGTTGTAATTGTGAAAAACACTTTTTTTTAGCACTATTATAATTTTGAACAATCACTAAATGAACTGTTGTAAGTCGAGGACTACCTATATATTTGTACTTATAACTGCTGTCAAGATTATAGGAAGCCACCTCTTTATATCTGTCTGTCTTTTCTGTTTCTTCAAGTTTTTTCCACTTTTTATTTACTTTTTTTCCTCTTGTTCCTTACTTTGTTACTCTTCTTGTTTTATACGCGTGCGCACATACACACACACACAAGAAAAGCAAATTTAAATTGAGAACTTCATGCAAATCCAATATTTCTATGTGAAAGTTTTTATAAAAGATGTATATGTATGTATGTATAAATATTTCGCATTCAATGTAACAAATTAATAGTAGAAAAGCAAAAAACGATGCAGTCTTATAGTCTTTAAATTGTTTAGAATTCTGAAGCTTTTTACATATTAAAACCTATGTCTTGCTTGAGTAGGATTAGCCCTAGGACACATAAATTAAGTCTTCAGGGGGTCAAGTTTATGCAAAACTGAGCAATGAGGGCACCCGCCCAATACATGCAGCCTCCTCTTGCTTGCATACATACATATCATTTCCTTCTGCTCTTTTCTTACATAAATGAGAGCAAAGATTCCCTTTGTAGACATAAATCCAGTGTCTTTTTCCACTGATGGATGTACACACTTATAATTTCTGTCATATATATGCAGAGTCTTTTTCCATAATGGACAACCTTTCTTTCTTTTCACCTCATGTAATCAATATACATGTATATGCACTTCAGTGGGAAAGGCAAAAATTAGCTGCCTTTATGGTAGCCATTGCTTCAAGGCACTCCTGGTGTCGTGGGTTGATGCCACCCACCTTCACTAATGAATTTTTGTTTATTGCTCTACAAATGCTCAGATGGAAGATTTGTAGCTATGAATCAAAAGACATTGTGCAGCATATCTGGATTTTTTTTCTTAAACGATTTTTTGTTGTATGGAAAAAAAGAAGTAGTGAGAGGTTATGATATTGTTAAAAATGGAAGATGAAAATGTTTGGCGCCCTCTCCCTGCCCCATAAAAGTCCTTGGGGTAGTAAGGACAATTGCCAATAAAATTCACATCCCAAAGTACCCATGATGCTTGGGGAAAGTTACTTTCCCCCTGGTAATTACTTCAATGATAGGGGCAGCCTGGACAAAAAAAAAACTGTCCAGTATGCAGAAAGAGGTAGATCAAAGAAGGAAAATTGTGCATAAAAACTGTGTGTAATGAAGAATTGCAGACATAGATGGTGCAGATTGTAATGGTTTAAGGGTGAAAAAACAGGGAGAAAACACAGAATGCTGCTGGACATCTTTGAATTGGAAAAAAATACCAATTATTTACTTTGTTGGGTTTGGAAGAGGATCATTGCCCAATGGAGCTCTTGAAACAGCTAAACTATGACAAGGTTGTTGTTTTTTTAAATAATCTTGGCAGCTGTACCAACTGTAGATCCTAAACCAGTTTCAGAACTATTATTTCTAATGCATTATTTTAAAAACTCACCAGTTTTACAGGGTATTTATAGGGAATTAGCTAGAGAATTAATGGTGCTTCTTGTGTTAATATAACATTAGAACCATGGAGTGTGATACATGAGTCATTTAAGAGGTTATGAGTTGTTTAAAAGGTTCTTGGAGATTGCAAGGTATATATCATATCTTTTGGTAATTGAAAAACCCTTGACATTTTCTTCATGAAACTTTTTAAAATTGGAAAATAGAGCAGTCAATCATAGGAAGATCTGGTGATAGTATATTATTTCTTCCAGCACCACAGTTTTATGTTTTTGAAAACCTATTTATTAACTTATATCATTCCTATATTTCTGACTCTCCAAGGTCTCTTGACAGTTTATAGAAATTACTCATGAAACATAGAAACATAAAAAAATATCCTATCCCTAGCAACAACCAGCATCCAATA
Organism: Protobothrops mucrosquamatus; assembly: GCF_001527695.2. Lineage (NCBI taxonomy): Eukaryota > Metazoa > Chordata > Lepidosauria > Squamata > Viperidae > Protobothrops > Protobothrops mucrosquamatus. Next base: position 192,713 of record NW_015388344.1, on the reverse strand, counting down.
ATAACTTCCTTCTTTCTCATCGTTAAAAGTTCTGCAAGCATGTTAGGGAGAGCCGGATCTTTGGAGATATGTTCCAAAGTACTAGAGCATATCAAGAAAAAAATACCAGGTTTCTAGCCCTTTTTCCTAATTTCACTGATAAGGATGCTCTCTCAGCATCCTCATTCTGGCTGAATAAACCAGACCAGTAGGTTTTTAGCAAAAGCAGGCATTTCTGTGCACGAGGAAGCACCAAGGTGTACAGTTTAAAAACAAGCATTTCAAATTGCACTCTGAAATCTATTGCTAGTCAATGCAGTGCTCACAAAACCTGAGTTATATGATGCCAATGGCTCTCAAACGTACACAAATAAGCCCCTGCATTTTGTATCAACTGCAGCATTTGGCTAAGTCAAATACATTGCAACAATTAATGCTCTAGGAAGGACACTAGCTGCTATCACTGGGCACAAAAAATTCAGCATTTATTTATTCATTTAGTACACTTACTAAAAATGAGAGAGAGCAGCCTTAATCTAATACCTCTGTACACGACGGGTCAAATCTGGCCTTGTTCAAATTCGCTCAGTAATCTTCAAAACAAAAAAAGTGGGTTAGGTTTATAAATTCACCAGCATTCTGCCTGTTTGAACTGCATGACTACAAGGAAGCAGCATTATTTGCCATTGAAAAATAATAGCTGCTCTGCATAAAGAAATGAAGTTAAATGATAAGGCTTTGAGTGCTCTGGCTGTACCTCCTGTTTGGAAGAGGTGCTTCAGAACACCCAGGTGTAAATGCAACTCATTAAAGCAGTTGTATCTATTTCAGGATTAGGATACTGTGGAGGAAACCTCCCTGCAGATGGACATGAGGGTATGTGTGATTGCATTAAAGAGTTGCAATATTGGATTCTGAAGGGTGCAAAACATTTTACCAGCATAACCTTCTCTCAGATACTATCTTTCCATGCACTAGATCAGCAGTTCTCAACCTATGGGTCGCGGCCCCATTTGGGGTCGATCGACCATTTCACGGGGGTCGCCAAGCAAGCCTGTCTGCCATTTTTTCCCCCTTTTCCGGCGGGTGCCTTACCTCCCTTGAGCTGGGCCAGCTGGTGGTCGGCCTGCTCCGTCTCTGCCACTTGCCAGCTACGCCTCGGCTGGCGCAGGGGGCGGAACCTCGCATGCGCGGCGCTCCCGGGCAGGGAAAGTCTTCGACTTATGACCGGTTGGGTAGTCCTCGACTTACGACCGGTTTAGTCCTTGACTTATGACCGGTTTAGTCCTTGACTTACGACCGGTTGGGGGTCGCGGCATTAAAAAGGTTGAGAACCACTGCACTAGATGGAGAAAGCCAGATCTCTATAAAAAGATGTTCGCCACAGAATAGGCAACCTGTATAAGCAGTTTAAAAATAATGTAGTTATTGTTGAAAGCTACTTTTTAATGAATTACCATTACATTTGCTGGTAAGAACTCAGATTAGTGCATTCCCTGTTGATGATCTTGTTTAACCTTGACCATGAGTCATCCTTTTGGGCTAGTAGCTGGTATTTCATAAGCTAAGAGATACTATCAGTTTTGCCCAACCTTTGCATAATGCATTAATAATATGTAGGCTGTTTGGAAGTGTTCACTCCTCAATGCCATGAGTTTTAGTTTTCAAGCTAAACTTTAAAAAAATGTAATTATAATTAAGTGTATTAAACTTAGGTGTATCTTTCTGTATGGAAAGCTATATGCAAAACAGGAACAAAGCTGAAAAAAGTGATTCAGAAATAGCATGGCAGTGCCTTAGTCGTATTGTGGCACATAAATGATTTAAAATGTAGTGAGCCCCTACAATGGCTTTATTAGCTAAGAAATACTTCTACAGCGTTTTTCTCTTCTCCCAGTACTACCACTGGCTGTATATTGCACATATCTCCTGGATGGCAAGATTCTGGCAGCAGTTTTGATTGGAGATCTTACTATTCATAGAATAGCCTGTGAGGCTTCTGGCATAGGTTCAACCAAGGTTGGTAACTAGTCTGCACCTCTCTGTATTACTGCAAAGCAAAAAGGGTGCAAGAATGTGGAATGTGGAAAAGAATGGTGTACAGCCATTTGCTAAATTGTCATTTATTGGATCTAGCATATCTGAAATTTGTCAAACTTGGGGCATTTTTNACTATTCATAGAATAGCCTGTGAGGCTTCTGGCATAGGTTCAACCAAGGTTGGTAACTAGTCTGCACCTCTCTGTATTACTGCAAAGCAAAAAGGGTGCAAGAATGTGGAATGTGGAAAAGAATGGTGTACAGCCATTTGCTAAATTGTCATTTATTGGATCTAGCATATCTGAAATTTGTCAAACTTGGGGCATTTTTAAAAAATATCTTGATATTGGTTTTTTGGGGAAATATTTCTTTTAAGCATCTTAGACTGATTAATCCAATTTTCTATTGATATAATAGGTAGTTAAAATTCAATTATTTATGATAAGAAGAAATATTAAATTAATATTACATCTGCTAATAGCCTAAGGAGGGTAGATATCTGAGGGTTTTTTTAAAAAAAATCTAGACTGCAACTTCTGTATGTAGATGGAGATGCTCTTTTGTTGGAATCCAAGTGATTTTGGACACAACTACACACATGAACCCTCTTGTCTTAGTTTTCCTTTCAACTTTTCTTTTAGAATTAAAGACGTCAAGAGCTATATTAAGCACTTAGGGGCAAAAGTTTACATTTGACCTCTGTGCACATGAAAAATTTACACTTTGAGATGATCTGAATTAAGCAATTGTAGACAGATGCTGTATTGTGCTACTCCATGCACTTTCCTTTTCCTTCCTTCCTATTTAGGCAAAAATGGCTTTAATGCGTGATGGCGGACCTACTGCTTTCGGCTCCGTAGTCTCCGCGGGGTCCTCAGCGGAGATGGGGAGCCCTTGAAGGTCCAGGGGTGCTCGCCGGCCGGAGTTTGGCAGGAGGAGAGGGTCGGCGAGCGAAGAAGACGCGTCGGACCGCGGGACCACCTGGGCGGGGCCGAGAGCCGAGTGGAGAGGCGGAGAGCCGAGCGGAGAGGCCTGGCGGAGAAGTCGGAGAGGCCTGGCGAGTAGAGCGTGGCGGCCAGGGAAGTCGGCGGCTGGTCGTCTCGGGGCCTGGCGGCAGGGAAAATCGGCGGCCGGTCGACTCGGGGCTTAGCGGCCGGGAGAATCGGCGGCCGGTCGACTCGGGGCCTGGCGGCCGGGAGGATCGGCGGCCGGAGGACTTGGGGCCTGGCGGCTGGGAAAACCGCCGACCGGACGATTTGGGACCTAACGGCCAGGAAGAGCGGCGGCCGGATGCGGCGGCGGCCTGATGCGGCGATGGCCAGTGGCTTAACGCGACGGCAGCTCGGCGGCCTTGGGAAGACCTACAACACGAGGCCATGGCGGCCTAACGGCCTGGCGCGGCTGCCGGGCGGCCCGATGTGGGGGCGGCCCTGCGGCCTG
>NW_015388344.1:143952-185912 GCF_001527695.2 Protobothrops mucrosquamatus | reverse complement strand
CCAGCTTGCGGGACTGGCCTAAGGGATTTTAAAGGGGTTTTAATTATTTTTAAATTTGATGAGTTTAAATATTTCTTTTTAATCAATTTTAATAGGTGTATAATGTGTGTGTTTTTTATCTGATTGTTAGCCGCCCTGAGTCCGTAAGGAGAAGGGCGGGATATAAATGTAATTAATAAATAAATAAATAAATAAATAATAAATAAACTTCTTCAGCATCTGATGTAGTGCAAGAAAAATTTAGATTGCCCTAAAGCTTCTAAATGGCAATATATTCAGTTAAAATACTTTTTTGTTGTGCTAATAACTTCTGAAGCTCCTAAATTACTCATTGTGCCAGGTTTTAAAAGTTTAAACACACAGTTTCTTTTTATAGGCAGCTTAAAAATATAATTAAGATATATATTGGTATGAACTTGAGGAAACAGAGTTGGAATATCGTATTTTAACAAAGCAATAGTCTTGTGTTTTAAAGACTGTAAAATATATTTGTCATGACCTTGAGAGTTCAGTAATGAATTGAATAAAAACAGGAGAACATACAATATAGCAGAACAAGGAGATGAAAAAGAAAGGCATTTGGTTGAAAAGTACTTTATTACAAAACCTCAGTCCTGACATTTCAAGTTAAAACCTAATTTTCAGAGAATTGCTGAAGTAGGAAAAGCACTCAAAACAGACTGTAACTGAATTGGAATTGGGTTTTCTTTATGTTGTGAAAAGATTGATCAATAAGATTCAGATTTGGCAAGAGTTCATTTAGTTAAAAACCAAGTCAGTATGAGCTGTAGATGATGGAAGAAAAATATGGATAAGATTTAATGGAATGCTTAGCAAATGGTTCCAGATGGACCATGGAAAAAGATAAGGATGTGTGGTGTTCTGACTTGTTGAGCTTATTTTGGGCAAAAATATTCAAGAATGTTTTTTGTGACATTAGATAAGTATTGCTTGGAGATATAAATGTGAGCACTGTAAACTTTAGTATGGAGACATTGCCATATTGTTGACTAAGACTTCAAAGGACGTGCAGTAAACTTTAGATGGCATAACGCAGTGAAGAATATCTGAAAATTAATATATCAAAGATCAAACAGAAAGGGTGCAGTGATATTTAGTTTTTTGTACAGAATGTCATTTGTGTCATGGTTTCACTTCTTGGCAGAATGTGTCTGTGTCTGTGTGATTAGTGCGATGAGTGCTTGGGTGTCATCAAGCTAATTTGTTCCTGTAGGGCCAACGCAGTTGAATTAGAGAAGCTGGGAGTGACTTTTTGGGTGATAATAGCATTACCCAGTTCACGATGATGATGCCATAGTAGTCATGAGAATGAAGCTTTCTACATCCAGTGGAGTGCCAAAGTAGCAAATGCACAAGATCAGAGATGCTATTAAAGGCAAAATATATATATATCATCCTTTAAGAGGAACCAGTGGGCAATTCTCACCTTGGCACTAGTGGGAGTCTACCAAGGATCAGGGCTTTATAACTTTGTAGCTGGTGTAAACTAGGAAAAGTAGTTTTATTTGTTGGTGATACTGAGTTCAGAATAAATAATTGAAAAGAAAGATTGTGAAGTCCTGCAAAAGAGGCTCTTCGGATGAAATGAACAATTTCAAAATGGCAAATATCATTCAAATGCAGACAAGCGTAAAATATTTATGCTGACACAAAATTACTTCACCTGTATGTTATTGGGTTTTAGCCCTGCGGTAGGAAGGAAAAGGAAACTTGGAATCATGGTCGACCCTTTGAAGAAACTGTCAACTGCTGCTAGAAGAAAAAAGACATGCAAATTCATGCTTGAAATCTTTAGAAAGAAAAAGAACATTGCAGTGATAAATGTGTCTGTGAAGATATATGTATCATTTTGGTCACCCCTTAAAAATATAGATTTAGAAGACAGGACAACCACAATGTTCAGAGCTGGCGTAAATCTATAAGGAAGGCCTACAGCAATTCATTCGCTTGGAATGAAGATGAGTAAAAGGAGCTATATAAGATCACGTATGGCATAAATAACACAGACCGTTTTCCTCCTCCTTTGATAGTGTTGGAGCTTGAGGTATCCTTTAGATGATTTTAAAAAGAGTATATAATGATGATGATGATGTTGGAAGGGACCTTGGAGGTCTTCTAGTCCAACCCCCTGCTCAGGCAGGAAACCCTATACCAGTGGTGGTGAACCTATGGCACGGTTGCCAGAGGCGGCACTCAGAGCCCTCTCTATGGGCACACACACCGTCGCCCTAGTCCTACGCCTTCAGCTGGGTTTTATAAAACCCTTTCGCTTTAGGCCCCCGCCGCCATGTGCAAAAAAAAAAAAAAGGTTCAATCAGTCAATTTCAACTTCTCGTGGGAAAAAAAAGATCTTGCAAAGTTGGAAATGATTGAACTTTTTAGTCCCACCCAGTCTGCCGTTACCACTGCAGCCACGCCCACCCAATGGGCCACGCCCACCCAATGGGCCACACCTAGCCAATGGGCCACACCCAGCCAATGGGCCACACCCACCCGGCACCCGACGATGCATAAGTGGGTTTGGGGTTGCAGTTTGGGCACTCGGTCTCTAAAAGGTTCACCATCACTGCCCTATACCAATTCAGACAAATGACTGTCCAGTCTCTTCTTAAAAACTTCCAGAGTTGGAGCATTCACAGCTTTTGTAGTATAGGTGACCAAGCCATCAATGGCTATTAATACTCATTGTTGTTTACCATACCTGAAAAATAGCAGACTGTAATAATTGGTTGATGGAAGGAAAAATTAAAATCCAGTCCAGATTTGTGAACTTCCCAATTGCACCCAGTTGATCACTGGACTAGTCGGGCCTATGGCCTGAGCTAGAAAGACTCTTCCCTCCTTATGCCTGCAGAACAATTCTTTTCATAGAAAGATGGGACATTTAATCTCCAAGATTTATATTTATGTTGTCCTCTTCATGAAACTCACAGGTGTCTAAATTTAGCCGGAACTTTGGAAGATAACATTAGACTTATTGGCAGGAATGATGTTGATAACATATGTTACATTGTCAGATTTGATAGATATGCTATTCTTAAAAGTATTTCTATGCAACATTTACAAAAAGTGTTAGTTTGATAGACCCTGAATATTGTATCTTTCACTGCATAAAATTTAAAAAAGTTTTTTTTAAAAAAAATATTATTTAGGGTGAAGTGAATGAAGGTTTATTTGCACAGTAGGAATTTCTCCTGCCTCTTTGCCTGTGTTTCCTAAATATGCTCTGGAACCTTTTCTGTCAACTTTGGAGAATATTTGGATATTCAGAGAGAGATGGGAATTAAATATTTCCCCTCTCCATGTTCCCTAGACATAGTTTTTTTGGGGGGAAAAACCCAAAGAATGTTGTTACTGGATAGCATTGTTATTGGTTTAATAATAGTAATATTAGCAATAGTACTAGCAATTTGTGATGATTAATTTAGAAAAAGGTAATCTGAGCTGAAACTGCTAAAACAGAAAGGAGTAAAAATAATTAGTCACGGTAGTAGTAGATAAGGTTTCTGATTTTAAATCAAGGGGCACAGTAAACCTCTGATTTAATCGACTCAGTTTAGCAGGCTTTGCATTTAATGGATTGAGTCTGCTGTTTCATGAGTTTTGTCCAAATTTCAGTCAATAGCAATTTTTTTTCCTAGCAGTGTTTGCTGCTTCCCTCAAAAGTGTTTTTCACTGTTATCAAATAAAGGAAGATTTTTTTTTCATGTACAAGTGTGTTTTTGCCTCACAAAAAGTCCCATTTACCATTTAATGGACATTCATTCATTCAGTGGACAATTAGACAACCGATGACTAAGATATTCTCTTACCCAAACAGAGAAACGGAGTGTCCACAGGCAGCCAAAAAATGCAATGTGAACAGGGCTGACTTCTGACTTCCTGCTGACTTCTCTGTTGATGTTGCTTGTGTGGAAAACAGCTCTTCCTCCTCCTTGACTGTCCCATGGAACTGCCTGCCACTTTGTTGGGAGGGAGGGGGGGAAAAGTGAGCCAAGGATTGGGAAGAAAACTGCACCCCCGCTCCCCATCCTGATGTGTTCTGAACAGCCCCCTCCTAGGGAAGAAGAGCCTTTATCCTTCGATCACCAGTGTCCCCCAGCCAGGCCTACCTCACCAGCAGGCACACCAAGGCACTCCCTTGTCTTTCCCTTGCTGCTCACGGCTGTTAAGAGAATTCAAATTTCAGCTTGATTCGAAAGCAACCAGGTGTTGGTTGCCTGTCAGCATTGCCACCATCAGATTGGAATACACCCCTACATCTTCCCTTGTACCAACACAATCTACAGGTTTCTGGGAAGTGTAGTCGGGAGGCACGGTAGCACTGAGGCAGCCATAACTTTGCCAAATTTCAATTCCACGGGAGTGATCCTGGTCCCAGATTTTGGATGCATTCTATAAGTTAGCCCATTTGAGGTACCTTGGTTCAAATATGGTTGCCCCATGATGCAGTGTTTCACACAGTTGAAAGATACAAAGAGGCACAATAATTTTCATAGTATATAGATGTTTCTCCTCTGTCACCCTGTTAAATGGAGTGTTTATTATATTTAAATAAAGACTGATAATATATCCATAACAATTTTCTAAGTCCAGTTTCCATCCCATGTAAATATGTACTGTTCCTTCTAAACAAACTTCAGGAATATTTACAGAATTTCAGGTAAGCAATCTGTGCAAAAACATGCACAGCTACTTCTGAATTACCTTCTGTATAGTACTCCCTAGTACGCGGTTTGTGATTTTGCAGCAACTCTTGTCAAAAGGCTATAATGAAATAAGTGATAACGTGTTTTGTTCCAGCGCTGAGAGAACAGGAGTTTTCTTGAAGACATTACAGAGGTGCTTGACTGGTCGCTTGATTTGAAGTATTTCTGGGTCCCTTTTTTTGAATTAAAAAAAGAAAAGAAATCAGAGGCCAGAAGAATACATAGCTATTCTGTTTTAAGTATGAGATAAATTTTGATCTCAAAGAAGATAACTCAAAACCACAGCATATTAAACAGGAAAAGGAATTGGTTGGGGTTTCCTGATGGAATTCAATACCATTATCAGATTGTGGGGTGGGTATATATTCAGTTCAGTTCAATTTAGGCACCACCCAACTTTAAACCCACTCTGGACTGCTCACAATAAAAAGATTGTCAAATACAATACTTTTTTAAAAAAAAAAAAATCAGCCCGCCATTTCAGCCCAAGGCTTGGTACCTGCCAGGTCTTCAAGCCTTCCGGAATGCCAACAATTAGGAGTTGCATGGAAGTTTATTCCCAGACAATAGGAGCCATGACCGAGAAGACACACGTCCTGGGTCCCCATGGATCTCTCAGAGGGCCATATTCAATGGCGTCTCCTGAAGTCTTCTCTAAAGGGAAGTTTCCTAAAGGCCTCGTTCAGTGCAGTCACTTGGAGAATTACTTTTTCTCCATTAAAGGAAGGGGATGCTGTGAAAATTAACTGCACATTCTCATGCATTAACATTTGAGGTAATTTCAGTGGAGATGAATGCGGTGCTGGCGTCCTGCCTGGTGCCATTCAAGCCGAATCCTGTGATCTGTGTTTCATTGTATATCTCATGCAGGATTCAGTGAAGCATCACTGACATCAGTACAAATTACAGAAAACATGAAAGAAAATGTGTCCTTTTTTGTTGTTGTTTTTGGGGGGAGGGAGTTTTGCTTTTTTGCTGCAGTCGAGTAACAATTAAAAAAAACTAGCTGTGAGGTAATATAGAAATACTAGTAGAATCTTGCTAAAGGAATTTCAGGGGTGAAAACAAATCTGAATGAGTATTTTAACCTGCAAACTCTTGAGGCTTGTTTGACTTTATTCTAAAAGTCCTTAGTTCTTCAACTAAATATTAGTGCAATATAATATTCAACCCTTCAACACCCTGTAACTTAGTAATGGATTCTGCCAATATAATTCAGATTGCAAAGCATGCCTGGACCATTTTATCCACAATAGCATTTTTAACATAAGCTCATTTTACACAATTTATTACCAGGTAGAACAAATCAGCCACTTTATCATTCGAGTATTGGAAGTTATGGATGATTGGAAATGTAGGCTGAAGCATTAGGCAATTTTCCCATTTGCTGATATCAAAGGTAGAAGACAGTTCAGTATTTACCGTTAGAAATATACATTTAAATATATGAATATAATGCAAATAATCACAGGCAATATTCTTATCAGGAAACACTACACACTTTACTTCTGTTTCTTTGTACACGTTAATATGTCAGATAGTTGTTGCTTTAATACAAACTTATAATGCTCTGGGTTGTTTTAAGATTGTAGCCAAATAAGAGCACTATGTAGACAAAGGGCAGAGAATAAGACATGGAGTCCAAGTGGTACAAAAAGCACTTTCACAAAAAATTGGAAAACTGGAGATGGAGAACCTTGAAAACAGGACAGGGACTGAGATATGTTCGGATGGGAAATACCTGCATCTGTATCTGATAAATCACAGCCTTTTTTTTTTTTAGCTGTGTGGAGATTCTCACTCACAAATTGAATCTTGTTCTAGGAACCTCTGCAGTCTTTGGTGTTCCAGAAGAACTGGTTCCCAGATGAGTGTCAGTCAAATCAGCTGCTGCACACCAAAGTGATTCAGTTCTGCATATCTTGGCAGTGCACAAAACTAGACATGCCTGTTAAGCAAGGCTATTTGAGACCTACAGCTCAGCAGCAGAGCATGTGATTTAGACTTTGTCTACTTGACGGAGCGTAAGGTCCAAGGTTCATCCTTTCTACTGATTAGAAGGGTTTTATAGCAAGACCAGGAAAAAGACATACCTGTGCTTTGGAAAACTAAAAAAACTGGATTCGCAAATCATACCAAGTTGTAGTGTAGTTTGGCTTTGGCATCATGTGAAACTAATCATGGTAGACTGCAAGCCATGATCTATGGCTCAGTGAAATGTATGAATCCTTCATTTGTAGCTTAGCAAAACTAAAGTTACGCAAAACCTAGTTTAGCTTATCTGAATTAGGTTGCAATCATGTGCAGGAAATAGTTGTGACCTATATGTACCAACTTATACAGTGTAGCTAACCAGTTTGAAGCAAAGAGGTAATTTACAATTGCCATTATACCAAGAATCACTCAAATGGACGTCTATTGTAGGTGAATCAGATATGTTGAATTAATAAACCATGACCCATTTCTCTCTATCTGTAGCTAAAAAGGAATGTTACATTTCTCAGTTCAAAGGATTACTCACTCAGCCCTTCCTATAGCGCATACCAGAAAGCAAGCTGTGTATCATTAAATGAAGGTGTTACACATTCGCTAAAATCTCCTGTAACATTAGCAACAAATGAATACTATCAAAGGCAATTATGCTCTCAGTTGTTGCATAATCTTGACTAAACTCCAACTTGGGGAGTGTTTCAGGGTGTGGTGCTTATTGGAGGTTTTCAGGCAATGTTTGTGTTTTAGAAGAACAGGTCAATCTTGACAATATCAGATACTTATTTATTTGACGTTGGAATATTTTTAATGCTTGCCAACTTTATCCCCTGCTTCTAAAGAGCACTCACTAGGTAGGGGTGGAGCCCTGCCATCCCTTAGGGGTTGCCAGATTTACATATTAAACTATTTTCTTCTGCATATAATATCTCCCAATTATGGCACACTTACTTTTTAGAATAAAATCAGTAGGAGTCAATCATCACTTAGCAATATGCAATTTTCTCTGCACCTAATAACAGCACAGAAATCCTGTATCACATTTAGTTGGCTGAGAAGGCTGATAATTTGGGACATCACATTTCTTAATGGTGAAGATCTAACGAATCTTTTTCCAGCTTAAAACTGGAATATCATTTGACTTTGGCAGTCACTGTGAAAGAGCTTTTTTTTTTCCTTCTGTTGCCTGAAAATCCTAAATCTCTTTTGCCTTGCACAAAGGGGAGACTACCTAGGGCAGGGGTAGGCAACCTTGGCTCTTTTATGACTCGCGGACTTCCACTCCCAGATGGCTCAGGAATTCTGGGAGTGGAAGTCCGCGAGTCATAAAAGAGCCAAAGTTGCCTACCCCTGCCCTAGGGTTTTGGAGGTGAAATATAAAAGTTCTCCTTTTCAGCTGATTTTGAAGAAACGACCTTAAGTCAGTACTAACTTCAAAATCTTTGGCATGCTTGGAGAGTTTGAGATGATGACATGTAGTATGAGAACAGAATCAAATTACATATGTACCTTCTAACCAGTCAAATATTTTGTCAGGGAGTTAATGATTAATGTTATCTCCTTCTGGAGAAGGCATACATACGCAAAATATTCTCCGGTGCAAGAAATGAAGCATTATTAATAACCATGTCATTGGACTCTGTCATTCATGTCTTGTTTTTATATATTGTCTACATAGTAAGCATAAATGAAAGATAACAAGGATTAAATTAACAAAAAACAAAAAAATCCTTCCTTCCTTCCTTCCTTCCTTCCTTCTTTCTTTCTTTCCTTCCCTCTGCCACAGTGAATTCTGTAGCCAAATAGATGGAGGAAGGAAAGGGTTTTATTAAACTACATAAACACATTTCTGTTGTTATGCATAATATTGCCACTAATTTTTTAATTAGTGCCTGTTTGCTTGGTTGAGGTTTAGTGTAATGTGTTAACATAATCATTGTGGTTTGTAAATTGTGTTTTATATCATAGTGAAGCCAGCCAGTATGACTCACTTAACAATTCATGGCTAAAACAATCATAACTTTAATGCACTGTGTGAGTAATTTCCTTTTCAGTTAACATATCTGAGATATGTGCATTTGGGATTTTATTTATTTTTATCTCAAACTGCAGCAATCTAAACTTTTTATATTGAAATACAGTTGCAATTATATCTACTCTGTTTTCCTGTTGGAGAAATCTGTTCAGTATTCTTTATCATCTCTTAGATTCTAAAATATTAGTAATGTCACACTGCTTGGATATTTATCTATTAATTTGCTTAGGAAAAAAGGTTACATTAATATATTCTTGAAACTTTTTTTGTTAAATTATAGGATTAGATTGGCCAATCTTTGGTACAGAAGCTAGACTGAGGGGAAAAAAAGGTTACCTATCCTGGTTGGATAGGATAGGTATTTTTTTAAAATAATCTCCTGGATGGATCTGATCTGGATTCAATGATAGATCTATTTCCAGTTTGCCAGAAAGGTTTAGTATTATATATTGTTCATCATTATTGACTTTGTTTTTTTAGACTCCTTTCCCGAGAAAGTCAATTCAGTCATAGGTATCTGCCTCACATCTGCTACAGAAAAGATGCAAAGAAATTGTTCAGTTTACTTCAGGTTTACCACTTAATGATAATCATACAATGATCAGTCAGCACTTGATAAACAGTTAGCTGTACTCATAAGCTTTGCATAATTCAGAGATTTTAGCTAGACCCGAGGCCTAAAAATAAGCTAAACTACTGAAGCTCTCATCAGAACATCCATGATGGGTAAATAGCTTCCTTCACGTGAAATAACACAATTAGCTATCCTACCATCTTTTTTTTTCTTCTCAACCTAGTCAAATTCCACCAGATACAAACTTTTCTGGAAACTTCTGCCTGAAAAGGAAAACAAAAAATTTCAGTTGACATTGGAATGCAATATATTGCATTTGAAAATTATTCAGTCACAAAATCCAGAGTGATTGGGATGAATTAACAGGCAAATTGTTTCCTGTGGTTTTAATCTGACTATATTTATTTATTTATTTAAAATATTTATTTAGTTTCCCATTTTTCAGCCAACTGTGGTGGCTCCCAGTCAGAGTTGCATTGATACGCATTGCATTGATATGGCCAACATTAGAAATTTAAGTGGCATGTAGCAGCATATCTTTTCCTCCTCTTAACTGATGAAGTGTAACATCAACTATTCCAAACACGTTCAACAGTGAAACTGTGGAATTAACTGCCTCATAATCTGCATCCATGTTTTATGACCAGGATTAGGTTGCTCTCACTTTATAGGCAGGCTGAAACTAGAAAGCACAAAATAATTAATTATGGATCTCACCAAGTGCATGTTAGGATGGATAGGAGGTTTTAATGTAAATATTTTTATAGTAAATTTATTAAACACTACAATTAAAAAAAACATAAGAACTAATACAAATTAAAAAATAAAAATAAAAAATAGAAGGGGCAGATGTCGATAGAATGCTATAAAATCATAATTGCGGGCAGTTGCTGAGCACCCAAATTGTAACCACATGTTTGCAGGGACAATGTCATGGCCACAACTATGAAAACCTGCTGTAAGTCCTCTTCATTCAGCATCATTGTAACTTCAAATGGTCACGGAATGTGTGGACATCAAGCAAGGACTACCTGGACAGCTTAGCTAGTTACATAAACCTAGAAATAATGACTAAACTTTGACCTGCAATGAACTCCAAACAGACATGAGCTTATTCAATATTACCTACCAGGAACAGCTCTAAAACTGTTTCAACTAAACAGCTGAATTTCTGACATCAGAATAGAGCCAATCTCACTACTAAGGAATGTACCAATGCAAGTCCACTAAGGGAACGTGCGTTATGTTCTTTCTAAAGCGACTTTACCATCAATAGTAATCGTAGAACAATGGATACTATCAAATTTGCATCATTCGATTTAGAAAGACATGTTTAGAAAATCAGATGTGTTTGCCAGTTGCAAGGTTTGGGATGGGTGGGGTCCCTAGCCAAAACGGTTTCCTTTTCCTCTGGACCTTCATCTTTTTCTTGACACCATTGTCACTACTCATTTTTTCCCCTTTTTGGATCTAGTTGGTGTTACGGTAATGAAGAAAAGCAATGAAGTAGCTTAGAGCTAACTGCTCATTGTCTTTTATTGTTCACCCACTCAGATGGTAAAGAGCTGGAGGACCAAGATTAGGAAGCTCCGTGAATTTGCAGTAGTCCTGAGGAACTTTTCAGGAAGACTAGAAAACTAGAAGTTGAAACTAGAGTTAACTGAATTCAGCAGTTTTGTTCATTCAAAACCCAGATCCAAACATTCCCGCAGACTTTCTTAAATCTGCATTTTCCCAGCTAAAGAAACAAGTGACATAGACATCATGATCCGCATTACTAGGGGTTTTTGTGAAAATGCACAACAAAGCTTACTTATAATAGTAAGCAAAATAGTAAAATAGATGCTTATTTCAGCATCATCAGCTGAACTATTCACATAGCTAGTAGGTCATATATACTTTATCAAAGCCCGCCAAGACTTTAAACACCTTGCTTGAATTTTAAGACTGGCACTACCTCTAATCAAAGTTCATAACCAAAGATCTATATCAGGAGTGCAATTAATTTTGTTATAGTGGCAAAGTTGACAAAGAAGCAGGCAGAGTGATCAAGGGGGAAGTGTTAAAAGAACAAGATTTGGTACACCGGTTTTCATGTAAGTTTGCACATAGTGACATCAGATTAAATCTGATTATGATTATGTTACCATTTAACAGAAAGAGAGAAAATAAAGAAGATAGGAAAAGTCCTGTGAAAACATTTCTCACTCAAACCCAGTATCACAAATATATTCATGTCATGCTATACAGTTAAATTATTCACATTTAAAAACAATGAGTAAGTGAACACGCAAATGAATACATGGATTCCAAATTTCTAAATATTCTTCCATTTGAGCTTCCCTATAATAAAATACTTATCCAAATATAGAAAGAGAAATGCAAGTCCTGACAGGATCCATCTTTGGGTGCCCAAACAGACCCAAGCGCTTATATAAAGAATTGCTCAGTGCAAAAAGCTCCACCCAGCTAGAGGAAGTAATTCTTCCAGAAGTTACTGGAATCCTAATGATATAATCAAGATCATAAGGAGAACCCTGGTGGCACACTGGTTAAAGTGCAGTATTGCAGGCAAACTGCCCACATTTTGGAGTTTGATCCTGATGGGGCTCAAGGTTAACTCAGTCTTCCATCTTTCTGAGATCGGTAAAAGGAGGACCCAGATTGTTGGCAATAGGCAAATAATGCTTCTACATTGTAAACAGCCCAAAGAGTGCTGTAAAGAGCTATGGGGGAGTATATAAGCCTAAATGTTATAAACCAATCATCTGCAGAGCCTGTTGAAAACACACAGGGTAGCTTCTCATTGCTAAGGAGGAGACACATAGCTCTCTAATCGATATTTCTCAACTTTGGGAACTTGGAAATGTGTTGACTTCAGCTCACAGAATTTCCCAGCCAGCATGACATCAGAATGGTCATATTGGCTGGGGAACTAATATAGTATATACTAGTTTTCCTATATTTCAGCTATGTCCCTTTAAGCTCTTGACATGATGAGATTTCAAAGATATGAAGTTGCTTTTGGATTGGAACAGATTCTTCACACGATTCTAGCTGATATGTTATTTAGTGCTAGGTTGTTGAACTGGAAAACAACACAAATTAAATTAGGAAGTGAATTTAAGAGGTACAAATTACTAAAGGCGGAACTTCACGTTTTGTTCAACTCTGTAATTTCCCAGTCTGAGAAGGCACAAAAGCTAATGAAGGAGTTTCTTGTGAAAAGAGGATGTTCAGTCTTTTGCATACCCAACAACACTTACCTCTTGAGACTACTTTCTTTATTTCCCCCAAGGTCAGGGGGTATTAAAAATGGGGTGTAGAAGGGGAAGATTAAGCATTCTTTTCTTATCTGCTGCTTCTTGGTTGGAAATGCCAGTTTTGTTTTGTTTTATTATTTTAGGCAGAATCTTGTTCCTTTAATTTTCTGGTTACAAGGAACTGCCTCCACTGCTTGATCATGATGAGTTGTTTCTCAGTCAGAATGGATACTACAACAGCCAGACCGAATGGATACTGATGTTGGTTTTGCTGCAGCTGTTGCCCTTTGTCTCCTCTCTTCTATCATGTCATCAGCAAGGTTGCCAGCTGGCAGTGGTTCCCTGGGAAAGTACACAAGTTCTATGAAAATACAATGGCCCAGTCGTCCAGCATTGGAGATTATGCCAACATGATTTTACCTCTCGGTTAAAAAAAAAAAAAAACAGACCAGAAGGTGGAAAACGAAAAATGAGGCTTAGCTGTCTTGGACTTGATCATCACCATTGGGAGAAAAAAAAACTTTGAGGAGGAGAAAGTGGTAGAGGCCACATCAGCATGTAGTAACAGAAATGTGCATCATAGGACACTAACAGAGACTTGTGGCTAGAATCTCAGAGCTTTTATAACTGCTGAAACTCCTTGGAGAAAGAATGAAATTAAGCCATTATATCTAAAAGGCGATTAGTGCACCAGCTGCAGCCATTCCTGATCTGGTTGGACTAGTTCTTAGAGGTCATTTCCAGTTTTGAAATCCTACATCTCTTTGCTGTCTTTTCGTCTGTTCCCATATCTAAACATCTCATCCCAACTTTTAGAACCCATCAAGGGCTTTTTTTAGTCCCTTTTCGTCCAGTTCAAATATTTTCTGCCACCTAAAGATGTTTTGCTTGCTCACTTCTCCATGCTGTCTCTTATGAAATTGCTTCCTACCGTGATACCACCTCTTTTTTCCAGATAGTTCTTAAAGCTCAGCACAATTCAACCTAACGGAGTGGGTAGTTATCAAGCATGCAGGCTCAGCTTTGTATGCATGCGTGTGTGCCTGCACACATGCATATGTAGGAGGAAGGAACCCAAAACCTGGGCTATAGCACACACTATATGCAATTGGTGCTAAAGAATTTTGAACCTGTTAGAAACCAAGAGGAGAAATACTTTGAAACCTCCCTGGCAGTCCTTTTTTCCCAAGGCTTCCCCAATTA
This sequence comes from Protobothrops mucrosquamatus, assembly GCF_001527695.2. Classification (NCBI taxonomy): domain Eukaryota; kingdom Metazoa; phylum Chordata; class Lepidosauria; order Squamata; family Viperidae; genus Protobothrops; species Protobothrops mucrosquamatus. Next base: position 172,118 of record NW_015388344.1, on the reverse strand, counting down.
GATAGTTGGTCAGACTGAGGTTCCTGATACATCCCTAGTTTGACAAGTTAGGGAATTTTTGGTCCATCAGCCCAGATTTTTTCCCCCTTCAGCTCAGTTCTCGGAAGCTTTCTATTTCCTAGAAAGGAATGTGATTGGCTCTTCCTGCCCAAAGTCCAGAAATGTCAATCCTGAAACACAGAAGGTAATTATATAACCATGTAGTCCTGCATGTGGAGAAGAGACTAATAGAAAATTCCCTTCTAAAATCAGTGAAGCTTAATCTTTAGGCATAAAAATAAATATTCTGGCTAAAGGGTTGGACCCAACTCTGTTAGTCTTTTGTAAAACTTTAATGCTTCTGAACCTGGGACGCTACATGTGCCAAGGACTCTGCCTCCTGACTGTATTGTTAACAGGCCAGGTGTTTTGCTTTGTATATACTTAAATTAGAGCATGTTTTAATGTTTGTTAGTGTTCTAATGGTTTGTATTGTTTTAAAATGTTGTAATTGTAATATATGTTTGTGAATTGTGAGCTGCCCAGACTCATTTACTGAGAGCAGTTTGACACCCCTGCATTAAGGACACACATTCAATGCAGAGAGGATGCTGGGAAAAGAACATCTTGGCTTATATTTGGAAGTTTAAAGACAGGCATTTATTTTTTCTCCTTGATTTTATTTCTGCTAATCCTTAATAAGTGGGAGCAAGCCTTTGGGGGGAGGGGAGACTGCTTTTTGCTTTGTCCAGTCAAGGGCAGCACTTTATCAATGATGTCCTAGAAAATCAGAAATTCTCTAGAGAATAAACCCACCTTCCTAATAATCCTTGATGGAATTATAGAAAAGAATTCTAGGTTTCTATAATGGGATTACATGGAAAGTCTGGGGAAATACAAATTTAGTTCCAGGCCATCTAGTCTGAAAATGGCTTCATTTATCAGTTGCTTTAATGGGCACTGTGATGCCATGCCAGCTTATTATTTAGCGTATGGCGATGTTACATTACAGAGTTATGCACAGCCATATAGAGTTAATACAAAATAGTTGCTTTTGGTGTTGACAATTGCTAGTCTGTTCAGTTCATGATTGCACGCTATCCAGAGCACACCACAGGGGGCAGGGTAGTTCCACACTCAAAAGGCTTGAATGATGTTCCCAGTGTTATCCAGGGCTTTTCCCACCAATTGTACTCGTATTGTTACTGGAAATGCCATCTTTCCCCCAACAAAGTGGTACCTATTTATCTACTTGCATTTGCATGCTTTCAAACCACTTGGCTGGCATATGCTGAGGGAAGTGACAGGAGCTCACTCCATCACACAGTACTAGAACTTGAACCAATGTTGTACAGACCTTCTCCAGTATCTTTAAAACACTGAGCCACTGTGCTTCACAGAAAATGAATATGTCAGTAGAGGATCTAGAGCTTCATTGTACTCCTAGCATATGAAGGCACATAGGATCTTTTCCCATGTTGTGGGTCTCAGACCATCATAGCGCAGCACAGTTATGGGCTAGCAATATCTTGTCCACATGATGCCGCTTGGCTTTTTGTCTCCAGCCCACGAGTGAAACAGGCTTAAATTGTCCTTAGCAGTACAGTGTCAAAGTGGTATTTTTCCACCTATACCAAGACCATCTAAGGCAGTTTGGTAATATGTAAAATCTCGGTTTTGGCACTCATTACCTTAAAAAGAAATCAAGTGATTTAAACCAAAGTCAACTGAGGGATTGGAAATGGGCATGCCAACATTGTTAATTCCATCCTTGCAAAAAATCTCACCCCTGAAGAAATCTGTTTGGAAGGTTTACGTGCTGATGATTTCACAGAGTAAGTACCAATGCTCCCCCTTTCAACTGAAAAAATAACTAATTTATAGGCACAGTTACTGTTTTTAGATGCTTTACTTCTTTAAACATAATAGCACTTAGCAATAGCACTTAGACTTATATACTGCTTCATGATGCTTTACAGCCCTCTCTAAGCAGTTTACAGTCAGCATATTGCCCCCAACAATCTGGGTCCCCATTTTACTGACTTCGGAAGGATGGAAGGCTGAGTCAACCTTGAGCTGGTGAGGATCGAACTCCTGGCAGCCAGCAGAATTATCCTGCAATACTGCATTCTAACCATTGCTCCACCATGGCTCCTAATAGGATAAAATGCTCTTACCTCGACAAAATTATTGACAGAATTCTACAGGTGTGCCAACGGTTTATATGCCTAGTTATACTGTCATGCCTTGTGAAAAAATGATCAGCCTGGATAATGGTGGCTCATACCAAAATGCTCACCAGACCTCAGAATGAAAGGTTGTTGTCACAATCTTTTTCTATCATAGTGATTTTCACTTTCAAAGTGGGTTCACAGCCTCCCAGTATGGCTATTGGGTTTTCAGTATCTGTCTTTAGGTCTACGGCTATTAAGGAAAAATCTGGCATAGCATTGAATCAACTGTAGTCACTTTTAGCTCTTAGACCAAGTTGCAAGCTAGTATTGATCTTATATTCAGTGAAAATTCCACTAGCAAGTATTGTTTGAAGCCAGTCTCCTTTCTCATGCCTGGAACTGCTTTTGCAATTTTGCACATTTTAGCCATGTGATTATTCTTTTCGCACTTGTGACACTTGTTTTGTTTTTGAGGGTCAAAGTTGTGTTTCTGACTTAAATAATTCTTTAACTTGGATGATGGCCAATATTGGAGCATTATCCTTGCTCTATCCCATCATTTTCAATTGTGAGTGATATACTGCTAGATATACATCAGTAGTGCTTTCTCAGTACAAATTCATCTAAGCCTCCTTGCATTATTTTACTCCTTATGTAATAAGATCTTTGATCAAATATTCAGTCTACATAGCAGCATCACAAAATTTGCTCCATAGTTGGTTTTTCATATTATAAAGTCTTTGACTTGTTCAAGCTCCTTTTTGTAAGCGTGACTGGAATCTTTCATATACTATATTAAATTCCTTCTTGGCCTCACTTTTTTTTTTTAACCACAGGGCTTTTTTCTTCTTGAATATAAGTGTGCAATACAGTTCAAGGGCATCTACTCCAGATACGGTCATGAAGAGTGCTATTTTCTATTTATCATCTTCTTCTTGGCAGTCTATTGCTCTCAGATACAATAAAAATCTTAACTGAAAGCTTCACCACTAATTTACCACATTGCCTGTAAACTTTGATTCTGCTGAACAGCCTCAGAGCATCCATTTAAAAATTAATGTAGTAAACAGAAACTACCACTATTCAGCTTCCCCAACAGAGGGTGCTATTTTTAAATGAACTCAATGTATTGTTACAATTTGCCTTCTAGGCATCTACTGACTCTCTATGGTTTGACTGGGCATCCTACTCATTTTTTTCCCCAAACTTTTTTTGGGGGGTAAACCTGGGTCTCCAATACACCATCACTGGTGGAGAAATTCAGCTTCGCTTCTGATCCCATAGGTTGTTTTGTTCTGGTGCAGTGACACATGAGATGAATTGAGTGTCTATTAAGATCAGTTTGGATTCAACTCTGATGGAGTTTAACATGTTACAAGGGTTCCAATGGTAACAGTCATTAAGTCCTCCCTTTGACAACTGCATTGCATTGTCAACCCTGAATGGCATTGTCCTGATTTCTGATTACCACTTGTAATAAGTGAAGTGATTAGCTTTCTACTTTGGCTTTGCTACTGATGCCTTTTAGCACGTCAGCAACCGACATGGAAAACATGCACATGTTAGCACACTACAAAACCTTGCCTGTCTTCACAAGGATCATTTGTTTGCTCCTCATTTGTTTGCTCCTCCTCTTATTCCCCTTTTGGGCATCTCCCGGCTTAAATGGGGAAGATATAACAACACAAATGGCCCCAGGGAGAAGGGGCTCCCAATTATGCAATTAGCTGGGCCTATAGATCTAGAGAATTGAAAGTGGCTAATGCAGACCACTGGGTTTTTACACCAAGGCAGAATGAAGGGATTGCAACTGAGGAATACGGTGTAGGGTAAATGGCCAATGAGCCACACATACCAAGTTCAACATCTGTTATTTTTTGGGACACTGTGATGAGGAGAAATGAGGCTGCTGCAACTAAATATAAGGCTACATTTCGAATTTGTGTTAAAATGAAATGGTGAAAAATGTTCCTTCTTGCCCAGATAAAGTAATGGAATTCTGTTTTGTTCTCCATCTTGTTGGAAGCCTAGAGATTTACTGTCAAAACAAAGGTGGATTGCAGTTGATGGATATGAAAGGAACACAGGAAGCAAGCGCAACAGAGAAATCAAATGATGGATGGGAGAGAAATGGCTGCAGTATGGGCTGGCTAGCAACTGGATGAGAGGACGTGGAGTCTTCTCTCTCCCGCCCCCCAACACTTTTCAAACACCTCCAACTATACTTACAACAGGTCAGCTGAATTCTCCACAGTAATGGAAGGCAAAACATAATGGCTTTTATACAATTTGAAGTGATATGAGAGTTAGTTCTCACATAGTCAGCAGAAAACAACCTGCCTATTACCAGAACAGGAGATGGATGGGAATGGGCCCTCCCATCCAGAAAAGACCCACTGTATAGCTTGAGCAGGCAAAAGAGAAGCAAACATTTCAATATTATCTCACTGACACCAGCAGTTGTTAGAACTTCTCTATAATGGCTTTTTAGTCTTTGTACGATAAATTCTACTTATTAGGAATTATTGGGTGTTGTGTATATCTGTTTAACTTGTTCCAAGCTAACAATGTCTGAATAAAGGAGAACTGCAGGGTAGTGTTGGGCTTCAGGGATTAGTGAATATGGTCTAGATTAGAAAACAGATTTCTTATGTTTGGCTGGCGAGCGTGGTTGACATTTTCAGAAGCAAAGTAGCCTCCTATGCAGACCAAAGGCAACTGAGCAGAGATTAACTGGGCTCCTTTCTTTATAGGCAGCTGACTTCTGATTGGCCTTTAGCTGAGCTGGTTTCTGATTGGTGCAGATTGGCAAGGGCGGGTCTGTCACCAGTTGCTGACAAAATGTCAGGAAGTCTGTTCTCTGAACTACGGTCACTAAATCCTGAAGCCCAACACTGCCTAAGAGATACTGTCTGTGAAAGCCTACACCAGTATAAGAGGGGAACTGTTCCTTTTATATCAACACAGCTAATGGTTATTTAAAGTTCTCATAATGGGCCGGGAACAAAACAAGTGCAAGGTCATGGCAGCAAGAATGGAAATTAATGTTCATAAAAGAGTACAAAAGTAGGCTTGAAAAAAGTATGCAACAGCCACTGCAAAAACATCAGCTTGGTCCAGGAAGACAGGAAGGGTGAAGAAGAGACTCAAGATTGGCTCTCTTGGGTATAAAAGAGGGAGGAAAGAAGAAACTCTGTCAGGCTTTCAAGATTCCATTATTGTAGCTTACATCAGTATTTCTCAACCTTAGCCATTTTAAGAGATCCACGTGGACTTCAACTCTCAGAATTCCCCAGCCAGCACGAAGTTGAAATCCATACATTTTAAAGTTGCTAAGGTGGGAAAACACTGGCTTATATCAGTACAGTCCTAAAATTTCTTACAGTGTCTATTTCCTGAATGAGCCAAATTTTGTTGTCAGTTTTATTATGATTAAGGGCAAATAGAGACAGAACTTCAGACTATGTTCAGGTTAAAAAACAGTAGATGCATTGTCTTCCTGATAATAACCTTACATTGAGTTTCTTTTTTATCTCTCCAACTTGCAAATTTTTAAAATGTAAATTGCCTGGGTTCTACCAAATGACCAGCCTTTCAGTTTTCCAATCCTTTCTTTATCCAATTTAAAATAATAATAATAATAATAATAATAATAATAATAATAATAATAATAATAATAATAATAATAATAATAATAATAATAATAATAATAATAATAATAATANATTCCAGCAACCGTTCCTTATATGTTTTAGCCTCCAGTCCCCTAATCATCTTTGTTGCTCTTCTCTGTACTCTTTCTAGAGTCTCAACATCTTTTTTACATCATGGTGACCAAAACTGGATGCAGTATTCCAAGTGTGGCCTTACCAAGGCATTGTAAAGTGGTATTAATACTTCACGTGATCTTGATTCTATCCCTCTATGTTATATCTGTGTTAGCAGACTATATTCTGATTTATCCAGGGAACAGGGCGTGATGAACTTGGGTGTTTCTTGTGGGATATTACCCAAGATTATTACACAAAAAATGTCCAGTGCAATCAAGGAAAACTCAGGTTCCCTCTCAAACATGTAAAACAAAGTGGAATTAATGGGTGAACACAGGCTTCTCAAGTGAAAATCGAAGAAAAAGCATCACTGATTGAAAAATACAATAACACACAGGATTATTTATTATTCATACACTTGATATCTCAGAGCCAAAACAGAAATTCAATAGTAGACTCAAGCGTTAGAAATATGTTGTCTGTTCCCGTGTAATATGAATATCACCTTTTAATCTTCCCATATTTTTTTTTAAAAAAAACCCTCATTCATTTGAAAAACTTACAGAAACCCTTCAAACTGTATATTAAGATACAAATAAAGCCTGCCTTTGCTTTTTTCAGCTAGGCAAAATGCTCAGTCACATGGAATTAGTGGGCTGGCATAGTTCAGTGTTTTCTTGTGAGCTGGATAGCATAGCTGTTAATGTCACTGGGTGAGAATTGGCACTTTGCTTTTACATATGGTCTGACCGTGAAGCCCCAGTGAAATTTCACCTGTCCCTAAAACCAGGGCATGGACAAACACTGAAACCACAAAACTGATATGCCATCAATGGCAGAGCCAGCATTACATTCTTTACAATATCGACCAGTGGAAAACAGACACGATTGTGGCAATACTGAGAGGAAACCCTGCATTAACTTACAAATGCCTCTAGGAGGCAGTATAGTCAGGTAAATCTGGCACAAAGGGAAGGGAAAAAAAACCCATGTCTTCACCTTATTCTACAATAGGACCTTGATCGATTGCTTAACTTCTAAGACCAATTGAATGAGAGGTTGATAATTTAAGTTGGTTTATCAATTTAAGCTGATAATTAATGCCACTGGTTTTTTCCCCTCCAACTTAGACAAAACAGTCCGAAGCAAGGGTGATTAACTTTGTGGCAAAAAAAAAATTAGAAGACTGGCCCTTTTTCTGCAAGTAGCCTATTTCCAATCCAATCTATTTGCCACCTTCCTAATGATTGTCAAAAGAAATCCTTTGGTTTGGCCTAAGCCAGGGGGTAGGCCAGTGGTTCTCAACCTGTGGGTCGGGACCCCATTTGGGGTCGATCGACCATTTCATGGGGGTCGCCAAGCAAGGCTGTCTGCCATTTTTTTTGTCCGCCATTTTTTTGTCCGCCATTTTTTCCCCTTTTCCGGCGGGTGCCTTACCTCCCTTGGGCTGGGCCAGCTGGTGGTCGGCCTGCTCCGTCTCTGCTGCTTGCCAGCTACGCCTCGGCCGGCGCAGGGGGCAGAACCACGCATGCGCGGCGCTCCCGGGCAGGGAAAGTCCTCGACTTACAACCAGATGGGTAGTCCTCGACTTACAACTGGTTTAGTCCTCGACTTACAACCGGTTTAGTCCTCGACTTACGACCGGTTGGGGTCGCGGCATTAAAAAGGTTGAGAACCACTGGGGTAGGCAACCTTGGCTCTTTTATGACTCGTGGACTTCAACTCCCAGAATTCCTGAGCCAGCCATGCTGAGGGGAAATGGAGAGGTTTCTATGCTGAGCCATGCTGGCTCAGGAATTCTGGGAGTTGAAGTCCATGAGTCAATAAAAGAGCCAAGGTTGCTTACCCCACTAATCTCTTTTTAATAGAACAGTTGGAATTATTGTCCTTTTGCTATAAAAACCTTTCAGACAGAGATGAAAAAGAAGGCAAATTAGCACGAGCTGTTACCTGAATCAGCACCCCATCCCTATCAGAAAGACAATAAAAGATGGTATTTCCTACTTTTGAACCATCAAAAACTAAGCATCTCTGAAAAGCACCATCCAGTTGGGAAAGATTAGACTATTCTATATTATGAAAACCCAAGAGAAAGAAACAAAGGGAGAAGGACCGGAGGAGTATGGGGGATTATTGACTTACTCAAGGGGCATGGAAGGAATCCAGTTTCCAGAAAGGCAAGCCCAATTTCACTGAGCAAGCAATCATAGAGAACAAGCATGAATTTAGCCAAAAAAAAAAAAAAGTCAAAAAAGTTTCCCTGTTTCCACTACTTTTATTCCCCTCCTCCTAATCCAGGTTAGCCCTCATTCATAGAGGCATCTCACAGACATAGCAAGTAAATAAGGAGGGTTATGAAAGTTAGCAGAGAAGACTCCAAGGAACATGGACTGTGAGGGAAGTTTGGTCATGATCTGGTAAGTTTGTGCAATGTTTGCACAATCTGAAGTGCCAGATCATGACTGAAGCTGCTAAATGTGCAAGCTGATGTCTTTATTGGAAGCAAAAGGGAAGGAGCTTTAGGAGAGAGTTTCTATTCCACAATACATCAGGGTAGGTGAGAAATTCACAAACGGGCAACTGAAGCTTTCAGGAAAGGCAATGAAGTCAAGAGAACATCCCAGAACAGGAAAAACTCTCTTTAGCTGAGGCAAAAATGTGGAAGTGTGACCCAAAGAAGCAAGAGAATCAGGGGACACTTGGTATTAGTGGAGTTCACTCTCTGTTATTAGGTTTCCCCATTGAAGATGATGTGCGGAGTGTCCTGGATTTTTGTCTTCTGCCAGATCAGTCTATAATAAAGTTCCTTTCATCCCTGATTTAACATTAGATGAGAGGGCTGTTTTGAAGTGTATAACTGAGAACTGCCTGGGCACAAAGAGGGGAATTCCCCTCTTGCAGGTGTACCCACCTGGGTTTTGAGTGTGGCACCAGCCATGATCCCAAGGCAGAGTAAGGAATAGCTAGTTATTTCAGAGAACCTGGTAGCTTTCAGAGACACTGCAGCTGAGATAGCTGATTTTGACTCCTGTTGAGATTAGGCGCTAGGATTAGATAGCACTGCTGCTATTGCCCTTGCCGCATAGCAGATTCCCTACTAGGGTTACTTGAGGCCAGGTCTGGATTGGCAGTGATTTTCCCAAACTAATGGCACTAGGAGACTAATTTGCCTTTGTGAGCATGACTTTGGAGGTGGCTTAGGAGTTCTTGGCCACCATGGACCTGATCCAGTTGTGTATGGAGCCAATTCACAGTATTGATCACATTTTAACCCGGTTTTTATCTCAAGGCAATGGTGGCATGGTCTGAAATTGGAAGTTATCACCATCAATTCCTTGCTTGGATCACTCTGGGTTAGTCCTAGAATTCTGTGCAGATACTGCTTGCTGCAGAGAAGAATCTACTTTATCATTCCACCTTCAGCATCTGATGGACCTTGTTGTTGCAGAGGAAGTGTGCAGTGGTTCCTGAGATTTTGATGCATGGTTTGGCCAATGCTATAACTGCTGTCTGGAATGAAAAAGCATCCATGGATTGTTGCTGTGGCCTTTCTCTACTTCAGCTCCAAAGAAGGCTAAAACTATAGTTTGGCTATAATAACAGAATCTTGCAAATCTTATTGTGTTGTATCTACTCCCCCTTCTAATACTCCTATGAATTAGGGGGGCATCTGTCTAATCTCCTTCCTAATATTTTCTTTTTGCTCTGAACTTAAAAAAAAGGTTTGCCTCCTTTCCCCTAGGTCAGTGGTGGCGAACCTATGGCACTGGTGCCAGAGGCGGCACTCGGAGCCCTCTCTGTGGGCACACGTGCCGTTGCCCTAGCCTTGCCTCCCCCCGCAACCCTGTCACCAGCAGCCCCTCTGGAGGAGAGTCGCCCCGGAGCGTGGCCCATGCGGAGCAGCGCAGCCAAGGATATGGTAGCCAGGCAGCATAGACAAGACTCTGCCCTCACGCCCCATCGCGCACAGTTGATGCTGCAGGCCGCGGGCAGAGGGCGTGGCCGCCATGGCGCTGCTGGGCTGCCTGGGCAATCTGCGGCGGGCCCTGGAGGCGATGAGTGGCCCTGCGGGCAGGGGGTGGAGTGGGGGCGGGGCCAGTTTTTGGGCACTCGGTCTCTAAAAGGTTCGCCATCACTGCCCTAAGTTACAGTTCTTGCATACTTCCATCATGTTTATCTTACTTACTCTCTACACTCTACCCTTGATTCCTCAGGAGCTCCAGAAGATGAAACCAATGTTGAAGGAAAGCAAGGATGAATCTGATTGAACACAGGTAAAAACCTTTCTTAAGAATTACCATATGGTGATAAGACTGACAAAACATAAATGTATTTGCTCTTATTGCATTTGCAGATAGCCATCCAACAGCTTTGTTCAGAGGAATGTAACCTTTCCTGGGGAAGTACGGACCAGCAAACAATTGCAGGGCCATTACAAAGATTATTCTAGGCATCTGTCAGTTAAATTACTTGGCTTTGCTCTTTGAGTTACACTACAGTTGTGCAGGTCCCTTAGGGCACAGTCTAGCGTAGTTACTTAGGAAGAGTTAGAACTTATTGTACTTGAGAAACCAGATAGGATCCTCATTGCCATGAGAATAGCAATAGTACTTTAACTTATATGCTGCTTCACAGTGCTTTACAGCCCTCTCTAAGTGGTTTACAGAGTCAGCATATTGCCCCCAACAATCTGGGTCCTCACTTTGCTGACCTCAGAAGGATGAGAGGCTGAGTCAATTTTGAGCAATAAGGATTGAACTGCTGCTGCTGGCAGTCAGCAGAATTAGCCTGCAATACTGCATTCTAACCACTGTGCCACCACAGCTCCTATATATTAGTCATTGGTTAAGATCTTCCAAGAGATAACATGAAATGCTTCCTTGAAGAGGAAGTGATACCACAGCATTTAACAAGGCTATGGTCCATCTCCTTCTCAAGAAACTTTCCTTGTATCCAACAATACTGGGTATTTTTTTTGCAATGAATTCATGTACCTCTAAAACATAATGCCTTCACTGTGAAAATTATCATACCGACAGTAATGGAAAAAGCCAGCATGCAAATTACCAGAGATTCAAAGTAGATAACAAAGGGAATGGTTATACTTTGAGGCTAAAGAATTATTCAGGGAATGCTGAGGACACTCTAATCACCATGGGTCAGTCTTGAATCCATGACAATGGGAAGTTTACCAAGATCATGACTGCACACTAGACAATGGTGGTAACTGGTGATAAGATAACCGTTAGTCAGCCTTTCCTTACCAATTTCAACAATCTTTTGGAAGGGCTTGTATACACAGAATAAGAAGTGCAGATTAGCATCTATCATGATTAGACCAAATGGACAAAATCACAGCCTATCTTCTGGACATAAATGGTTTATCTCTTAATTGCTTAATTGCCTCCTCTCACTTTAGATCAGATTTGAAAAGCAAGCAGCAGTGTGTTATTGGCCTGTAGATAAATCCCACTGAAAAGAAATTGCACAAGACCACAGCTGTGTTGTTGTTAAACAATGCTCACACATTAGTATCAATTTGAATCAAATATTAATCAGTAGTATCAGTATTTTGATAGAAATGCCCCAGTTGATTTGGCTCTTGTTTTCCAGTTCAAACAACTCTTAACTCTTTGGCAAAATCCAAAAATAATAGGACTCTATAAATTAAGAGTATAAAAATGGTTTAGGTGCATGTTGGAAATGTGAACAACATGAAGGATTCATGTACATACTTTAGTACAGAGGATTTTAAAGATCAATATTAAATTGAAACTGGAACTTTTACTTTTAGGATTAAAGGACAGAAAAAGCCCTGGAAGATTATTTCAATATATGATTACTGCAGCAAGATTATTGAATGTATAGAAATGGAAAGATTTGACATAACCCACTAGGGAGAATGGTTGGTGTTCCTTTCCCAAAGAACTCTACATTTATGATCATGCTTACTCTTTTATCAGTGCTCCAGAGAAGAGGCAAATTCCTAAACCAATAGAAGGCATCCTGATACTTTCATTATGGTAAATGTAATGAATCTGTCATAAGTATTTTATCAAGCATATGAAATTTCCTGTTATTCAGTATATATTCTTTTAAAGAAAATCTGGGTACTAGGCTCTGGCAATAGCAGTTTTTTTAAAAAAAATAATAATAATATGGGGAATTCAGGAAACATGAATAACACTAGGAGTTGGAAACTATGTTAAATGGGCTTTTTGATTGAATTTCCATTGTTTTTTTCCCTCCCTTTTCTTTCTTGTAAAGATTTGCTGTCATACAACTAGGAATTATGTCATTGGGGAAAAAAATAGCCTGATCAAATATTAATACAACAAGGACAAGGAATCAGATCTAGATTGTAGATCTTAAATATTTTAAAAATCTGAAAATCTCAAAAGATTAAAAACCTTAATGCATGAATTGATTAGTTTTGTTTTCTCACATTTTTAACTATCTTAAATCAATTTTTTAAAGAAAAAAAATCTAGTGGTTTTTATTTGCAGCATATGGTGAAGAAAAACGTTTACATCTGTGCAAAAATGAAAGAGAAAAAGAACATGCAATGAAGAACAATAGATTATTCAATCTCATTTTGGTAAGGATGTATAAATGAAAAATTAAAGAAATGAACTGCAAATAATAATGTAACATTTAAAGACAAATGCAAAATGCTTCAGTTAGAAAACAGAAATCAAATGCAAACATATACTGTAGAATACATAGCTTGCCAGTAGTACTTATGAAAAACATTCTTGGAACTGTAATCAGACATTAATTATACATCAGTAGTATCGTATTTCTTGAAAAAAAAACCATGTAGGATTATAGATTTTAAGGATTGGGAAAAATTGGAATAAGTTTAGGGAAAGGCAACAAGGATAATTGGGGGATTAGACAGAAAGCCGTCTGAAGAGATACTGTAGGGCAGGGGTCTTCAAACTTGGTCCTTTTATGACTTGTGGACTTCAACTCCCAGAATTCCTCAGCCAGAGTGCCTGGCTGAGGAATTCTGGGAGTCGTAGTCCACAAGTCATAAAAGGGCCAAGTTTGAAGATCCTTGCTGTAGAGGGTGAATGGGGTAAATCTCAATATTAGAGAGGAAAAGACTGAGGAGAGACCATATAACAAATTTTGAATACTTGAAGGAATGTCATCCAGACGAAGGTCAAGGTTGTCTTGTCTTGTCTTGTTCTACCTTACATTTTACCTTATCCTTATCATTCTAAAATATGTGGATTCAACTGGAAACTAGACAGCCATCTCTCTGGAATGTTTTGCTGTGAATTCTTGCATGGAATAGCAAAAATTCCTCTAAGATCGAAACAGCCTCTTCTTCTATGATTCAAACCTAATTGTCTCCCAATTCTATTATTATAAATATTCAGATATAGCCTACTACATGGAGACAGAGCTCCAAGAATCCAGATTATGACATCTACTGATTCCACTTTAGTTCTGTGGAGAAGCAAACTAATACTTTACAATTCTTACTGAGGACAACTCAGCTCTAAGGTTGCCCAGATGAAGAGAAATTCTTTTCCCATTGTAAGTTTGAGACAATATTCTTATCCATCACATTTATCTAGGGTTTTAAAATGTCAGTAGAGAAGTTTTCAATCATTGAACAGCCTTCCCTAATATTTGGAACATTTTGTGACATAAGACAACAGAGCAGGTTACATTTTTTTCTAAAAAAAAACAAAAACCTTGCATTACTCTTCTGCAGAACCCATGCAGATTAATCTGGTTTTCTTTTTTTCCCCTTTTTTTTAAAGGTTACAGAAAGGGAAATTGCCTACAAAGGGTCATATTAAAACAAAGGATAAGAATTACCATAGGAAATATTGGGAGCTCTGTGAACAGCCTTAGGAAATAATAGGAGCTGAGAAAAGATTACTGCCCTGAATAGACTCCATTGAAATCAGTGGAAGCTCTACAGGGAATAAAGCATGGAATGGATTCTGAAAGGAAGCAGAAGGGGCCAAAAATATTGAAATGAGTTTGTGTTGCCCTTGCTGCCAAATGATTTTAAATTTCCTTCCTATTAAAATAGTCTATTGCAAACATCAATGTATCTTCTATTCTGTTTCTCTTCTTCAGTAAATGCTAGCCAAAGAGGCATTTTGTGTAGTGGTTAAGGCACCAGATTAAAAACCGGAAGACCGTGAGTTCTAGTTCTGTCTAAGGCACAAAGCCAGTTGGGTACCTCGGGCCAGTCACTTCCTCTCAGCCCTAGGAAGGAGGCAATGGCAAACTACTACTGAAAAACCTTGCCAAGAAAACTGCAGGGACTACTTCAGGCAGTCACCTACCATAGAATTGGACATGACTGAATGAAAGAACAAAAATATTAGATGCATTGGAAAATGTGAGGTGAGGCTGGAATAAATGACACCTGAGGTTGGAAGGGTGAGCTCTGGAGTGATCTCCCTCTGAGGCTGAATGTGGATTGTGAATGATGGTAGCTGGGAAAAGAATGAGAGGGTAATATAATCGGAGTGTAATCATTCAAGATCCTGAACTAGCAACTGTCCTTCCAGTTCCACATTGCCATTCGTTCTCAGAGGGTCTGTCTTCTAATCCCTAATCCATTTCCCCATGCCCAGGTCTATTATTCCAATGACCTGCCTGCCATATCCTTTAGGATGGTTCTACTGATCACTGCAACATAACAATTCACATCAAGTATGTAAAAATCTGTATATAGGTTTTCTTGTTCCTAGAAGACAGACATGTCTGGAAGTAACTGTTTGTTCCCAGATAATGTGTGTGTGTGTGTGTGTGTGTGTGTGTGTACATGCTGAATGTATACATATTTTGTAGACAGGAAGGATATTTTTATGATTATCTATTACTTTGGCTGTCTATGTATTGAATCCAGAATTCTGACAATCCCAAGACATAGATCAGACCAAGAAATCAACTCCATAATAAGAGGAAAACCACTATTATTAGGATTGGATATAGTAAAGAATCTTGCAACTCTTGATCATGATTGTGGCATTACTTATTATTTACTACCATGTTACCTCACGGTCGTCATCTGTCAGATCACCTACATTTTCAACTATGATAGATTTTATCATATTTCCTAAGTAAGCAATATCCACCTGTTCTTTAAGAAAATCACTATATGGCATGGAAAACTATTGCCTTACAGGTACAAGCCCCATGCATTACGAATGAATCTGGGCCCGCATAATTTTAGTAACATTCCACATTTGTGTCAGAAATCTAGCAAGCCATGGAGAAATTATCACCCAAATTTAAGGATTCTAAAATATCCAAAAATAAAAAAATCATATGAAGGGATTGGTATTTTATGCATTCTATGTCCATTTACCAAGAGCAATACGCTCATTTTGTATTCATATAACCACTGTAAATGTCTCCTATTGCTTTGCCACATTAATTTTTTCCAAATGAATGGCTCAGTTGTCACTCATCTTTAATGCTTCTTGACCTCCTTTTTTTTAATTAATGCGCATTCAGCAGAACAGAAGGCATCTGCAGAGAGCTAAAAAAAAAAAAAGCGAATTCAAGCAGAGATTTTACTTGATTGTTTCTTCAATTAAGAGCTTCAGCCTCCTTTACCTAGGCCAGACATGTCAAACACAAGGCCCAGGGGCCGGATGCGGTCTGTGAAGTGGTTTCATATGGCCCGCGAAGCCATCCTGGAAACAGTGAGGGAACGGCCTCCATTGCCTTGGCCCTGGCCCAGGCTGGCTGGGAGCCAATGTACAATTTTGTGGTGGCCATCTATGCTGAAATACATTCAGTCTTAGCTCCACAAGACCGTCCGGAAACAGCAAGGAACCAGCCCCTGCCGCGTCGGCCCCGCCCCCTGGGTGCATGCTGGGGAGGTGTCACCCTTTGTGAAGAATGAAGAAATGGACCATGCCTTGGCATTTGCCCCGGTCCCACCCCCTTCTGCCAGAGACCCTCAGATCTGTCCCACTCCTGCCCAGGCTCCCACAGGCACCCTTGACGTGAACGATGAAGAGCTGGCCATGCCCACCCAGTAGGCCACACCCACTCCATCCACGCCCACCCAGTAGGCCACACCCACTCTGGCTACACCCACCCAGCCCCCCGAGGGCAACCGCAATGCTGATGCGGCCCTCAATGAAATTGAGTTTGACACCCCTGACCTAGGCAATGCTTCTGTTAAGGAGATTTTCTTTACTCTTTATATCAGCCAAGATTATTTTTTTTCTCCTAGATTTCAATAGAGCCCCTATTCAGCCAACTCACAGAGATAACCTATTGATAGAGATGGATGGTAATTTTGAGGCAAAGGTTCAGAAATTGCTTTTTAAAACCCCCACTGCTGAATTTTCCTTCCCTAACTTCTCTTTTCAACTACACTAACTCCCACTGTGGCCAAGGGAAAGCAACAAACTGCACCCCCTGTTGTGCCAACAGATCTGATCTGGAAGCTCTTGACCTTGCATGGATTCTCAATTACTTGTTAAGACTATTTGCCTCTTCTTTTTGAAAGTAGCAGCAGCTCCTGGACCATCACCGGTGCCTTACAGCCTCTTTTGGCTGCCCTTCTCAGTGACCCAATAACCGTGTCACTATGGAAGGTGCACAAGTCTACCCTTGCTTAGAAATTTTAAGGAAAGTAGCTAAATAATTTAAGAAGTCATTTAAATGCAAAACTGAATCCAGCTTCTTTGGTCATTTGCATTCACTTATTTTCTTACATTGTCTCAAAAGTTATAATAATAATAATAATAATAATAATAATAATAATAATAATAATAATAATAATAATAATAATAATAATAATAATAAAGTTGGAAGGGACCTTGGAGGTCATCTAGTCCAACCCCCTGCTCAGGCAGGAAATCATATACCATTTCAGACAAACGGCTGTCCAGTCTCTTCTTAAAAACTTCCAGTGTTGGAACATTCACCGCTTCTGGAGGCAGGTTGTTCCACTGGTTAATTGTTCTAACTGTCAGGAAGTTTCTCCTTAGTTCTAGGTTGCTTCTCTCCTTGATCAGTTTCCATCTGTTGCTTCATGTCCTGCCTTCAGGTGCTTCGGAGGATAGCTTGACTCCCTCTTCTTTGTGGCAGCCCCTGAGATATTGGAACACTGCTATCATGTCACCCCTCGTCCTTCTCTTCATTAAACTAGACATACCCAATTCCAGAAGTTGCCAGTAGCTTCCTTCTCATCCCTTCCCTGTTGCACTTCCCTTTTTTAGACATGAACAGAAGATGTGAATCACTGAAATGCAGCCTGGGTGTTTGACAACTTGACCAAAAGACACCTTGCAGAAAGGAAAACAGAATCACTTTTTTGGGGGAAAAAATCACTTTGCTGACTGAAGAAACTATACACAGGTAGCTCTCAACTTACAACCGTTTGTTTAGTGACCGTTCAAAGTTAAAACAGCACTGAAAAAAGCGACTTATGACCGTTTTTCAAACTTATGATGTAGCAGCATCCCCACGGTCATGTGATCAAAATTCAGATGCTTGGCAACTGATTCATATTTATGACGGTCGCAGTGTCTCATGTGAGGGGGGCATGTGATCACCTTTTCCCACCTTCTGACAAGCAAAGTCAATAGGGAAGCCAGATTCACTTAACAACCGGGTCACGAACAACTGCAGTGACTCACTTAACAACTGTGGCAAGAAACGTGGTAAAATGGGGGGCAAAAGCCACTTAATAAATGCTTTGCTTAGTAACAGAAATGTTGGGCTCAATTGTGCTCGTTAAGCCGAGGACTACCGGTATTGCATATCTTATTCCCAAACAGATGTCATCACACCAAACTAGAGTCCTGAGGGTCTAACTAAATCTTGTGCTCTGGCTGGCTAAGTGCTTGTTGGACTAGTTATGGATTCCACAACATCTTCAGTAGGAAGTCATTTAGTGCAAAGGGGCAAAAGATTAAATGGAGAAATAAATGTTGGGATAATGTTACGTGCAGCTAGTGTTCTCTGAAAACATTCAGCCCTGAAGATCAGTTAGTTAAATCACACTGCCCTAGATATTTGTGAACAATCTTTTTTTGCAATGGAGAAATAATATTGTATTTCCCTCAAGAATGACTGAGGATAAACAAATTGAAAAACTCTTACGTCACTTAACCATCATTGATAGTATTTTGTAATTCTTTCCGCAGGGGATTGGACTAGAAGACCGCCAAGGTCCCTTCCAATTCTGTTATTCAAATTAATCAGCTGGCTTAAAATATACTTTGAATTTCTTACACATCAGCATTAAGTTTATTTATTTATTTAGCATATGGCAAAAAACATTTAAGACTTCGCTGTTTTGCACCGATAGTAAACTGGATTATTTCACAGTAACACTGCCTGTGTTACTGACAAAACCTTGCCATGCATACCTAATTATTATTTAAATAATTTTATTTCCTAGCTACACCTTATATGTGTGTCTCTAATAAAATGTTCCAGATAAGAGTCAGCAACTTTTATATAATATAAAAAGGGAAGTGGGGAATATTATTTTAATTTTGTATCATTTTTTAATTTCTTTTCTATTGTGTTATTTCCTGTAAGTTGCCTTGAGTTACCTGTGAGCTAGTAGGCGGCAATATAAATTTTCCAAATAAAATAAATATCCTTAAATCTCCTGCAAACGTGTGGACAGCAATCTCAAAAATCAGCCACAATATTGAAATGAGATGGTCAGAGGTTTTGGACATGTAAAATGGTTTTTGGTAACTTTTGGGAAGACTATTGGCTGGGCAACGAGTACATCAGCCTGTTTTTAAGAAGAGACTGGACGGCCATTTGTCTGAAATGGTATAGGGTTTCCTGCCTGAGCAGGGGGTTGGACCTGATGACCTCCAAGGTCCCTTCCAACTTTATTATTATTATTATATTATTGTTGTTGTTGTTGTTGTTAGTTATTGTTTGGTTATTGTTATTGTTATTATTAAATGGTACTTAGTTACATACTAAAATTAGGGATTTATGGAGATAATGCAGGCAGCTTGCTGAGTTTTCTTATAAGAAAAATGACAGATCGACCTTAGAAGACAGCACAAATGTACACTGAAGAGGACAGTGATATGAGCCTTCCTTTAATGCTCAGCTAAATTGTAATGTTCTTCACTGGAACACCTTATATGATAAGGTTTGGCGGATGTCTACAATAATGCTAAAATCTATACAAATGTACTGCAACCTTCAGAATACGTTCTAATTCTACAATTCAAAAATTGCAGATTTCTGTACATCCACACGTTTTTTCCAAACTATTTCTTCTGTAAGCATGACTTTTTATTGAACCTCAAATTGGTATGGTGTTTTGCTCTGATTGTAGTTAATATCTTCTGCTTCTTTATAAAAATAATTATTTACATGGCAGAGACATTTCGCTTTTTCCCCGTCTTGTCTCACCTCTCACAAAAAGGCCTAAGCTATTGCATACGAATCTTTTCTTATGCTATGAAATACAATTAAACAGAATCATCCTTTTGAGCTCCACTAAAGTATTGCAAAAGTTAGAGCATCTGCATTCACAGGAAAGAGTTGCCCTATAATTTTCGTCCTTGACTGTGGAAGTTGCAGTGCTTCTCAGGGTTTTTAGAAGCATCTTCCACATTCTTCAATGTGAGACACAAAAGACAAGTATAGAAGTATACGCTGCAGGATACTCAACACAATTTAAGCAGCAGCTAATGAACGAAGAAAGGAAGAGACGGGTACATGCTTAGTAGACTTTCTGTGGGAATTTTATTCTATGGGATATATTCTATGGATTTTCCAAAGACTCTGAAATTATATGAAAAGGATCAGGGAAACAAATGACATGGAGATGATGATGATGCATTAGATTTAAAGAAGACAGGATTCCTGCACGATTTGAAACCATTATGATTAAATATCAATCATTACCTATCAGCATGTCCTACCTCACAGATTATGAAAAGAAAATGAGATATCTTTTACCATGAACTTCCAGAAGGTAGGGTGTGTGTGTGTGTGTGTGTGTGTATACACACACACACACACACACACAAGCAAAACTTTCTGAAGGCTGCTAAGTGATCAATATTGAACTTTTTTTTTTCAGTCCGAGGTTATAAATCTGCTTTCCCTCAAATACCTCCACTAGATAACACTTTGGCACTTACATAGCAGCTTACATATTATCACCCTTTAATAATAAAATGGTTATCACAACCTATGCACATTATCTTTTTTTTTTGTTCAAAATATTTTACAAAGTAAAGATACAATAATATTTTCTTTCAAAAATATGTTAAGTGAAAGGAAAAGCAATTTTTTTTAGCTCATGATCTGGTAGGCAACACTTGGGTTTTAATATGGATTTAAAAGACATTTACAACCTTTGATGTGACTTTTACATTTTTTTTTATTTAATCCATGGAAAGCTGGAGCCAGATAATACCACCAATCTTATTTTTTTCATATATTAACAGTAATGACATTTTAAGAAAACCAAAGCCAGGCTGCAATTTAAAAAAAAAAATAGCCATAATTTATTATCTTAACTTTTAATCATGTTTTTCCTGTGCCTGGGGTATGTTTAAGGTATTACTAATGAGGTTTCTTCTGGAAGTGTACGATGGGTGTTTTAATCTGAACTTTGGGAGAATATTACCATTTGAAGCATATATTTGCTTACCTTCTTTACCCAAGATAGTCCGAAAAGCTTTATTCTGTGACAAAACTTTATCGTAGAATTCCACCCCACCTCTAGCAAAACTGGGAGAAATGGAAGCTGCCTTTCTGTCTGTCCTATAATCGAATGCCTGGCTTACGGTATCATATAACAGACAATAGCCCATCAGCCCAACTGCCACAACTGCCATGTTGTAAATGCTTCGAAGTAGTACTGGAGCATAATATAAACCCAAGACCTGCTTTACAGTTACTCCAGAAATATAGGACCCAGCCAGACAAATGGGACCAAGTGTTGCACATATCAGAGGCCTATTTTGTTGCAAATCAATGATCTCTCTTGCAATGGCAAACTTCTGAGCCTCTGGAGAAAGTGTCAAGGCATCCTTCAAGGCCAGGCCCTCTGGGCTTGTCCAGTCCACTTTCTTGCCTCTAAGGTGAACACCTATCTTGGTAATCTGCTGTTCGCCACCGGATCTATTACTGAAATGATATGGGATGCCCACCATGCAGCCTTTGGCTCTCCATGGTAGACCAGCGCTTACAGGGTGCAATGTGCAAGTCTTAATGGCATCGTAACGATCTGCTGATTTCACTTTGACATCCTGGAGGATGTTATAGAACAGGTTCTGCAAGTCTTCTGAAAGCTCCAATGGCTTTCCATGGTTCCAAGCCTGATATAGTGATTTGAACAACTCCTTTGAGAAGACGTGGAAAGTCAAGTTGGCACCAAACAATCCAGCACAAGAAATGGACAAAAAAGCAGTCCTGTGTTTCTCCATTATAGAGACTGCCTTCCATAGAGAATGAAATGCCATGTTCAACTTCCAGCCAGATTCTGTTCAAGAAGGAATATATCTGCACAAAAAGAAAAATCTTAGTGATTAAGTGGAATTACGTTAAACCAGACATGTTAAACACAAGGCCCGGGGGCCGGATGCGGCCCGCGAAGTGGTTTCATATGGCCCGCAAAGCCATCCTGGAAACAGTGAGGGAACGGCCCCCGCTGCCTTGCCCCTGGCCCAGGCCGGCCGGGAGCCAATGTACAATTTTGTGGTGGCCATCTATGCTGAAATGCATTCAGTCTTAGCTCCACAAGGCCATCTAGAAACAGTGAGGAACCATCCCGCTATGTCGGCTCTGCCCCCTGGGTGCATGCTGGGGAGGTGTCACCCTTTGTGAGGAATGAAGAAATGGACCATGCCTTGGCGCTTGCCCCGGTCCCACCCCCTTCTGCCAGAGACCCTCAGATCTGTCCCACTCCTGCCCAGGCCCCCACAGGCCCCCTTGACGCGAACGATGTAGAGCTGGCCAGGCCCACCCAGTAGGCCACACACACTCCATCCACGCCCACCCAGTAGGCTGCACCCACCCTGGCCACAGCCCCCCAGCCCCCCGAGGGCAACCGCAATGCTGATGCGGCCCTCAGTGAAATTGAGTTTGACACCCCTGCTTTAAACGGATAGAGCAATAACACTGTATTCAATAACCAGAAAGGAACTGCAGGAGTATAGTAATGAAGCACAACTTTTCATGCTGTTACCAAAGCCACATTTTTTCCAACAGCAAAGAGGGCATGCATACATGTGCATAAGGAAACAGCCTGAAGCAGCTTTTGGAGCAGAATTTGGAAAAAGATATGGCTAGAAAAAGGCATGGGCTAAAAGAGGGGCTTCATAATTACCCTGACATATAGCCTTAATCTCCTATTTATATTATAATTTTGTACAGATAGTCTTTGACTTATGACCACAGTTGGGACCAGAATTTCTTTGCTAAGCCAGGTGGTTATTAAGTGAATTGTGCTCAACTTTACAATCCTTTTTCCACAATTGTTAAAAAAATCACTGCACAATTCTTAAGTGAATCGCTTAAGCAAATCCAATTTCCTCCATTGATTTTGCTTGTCAGAAGCCAGTTGGGGAGGTCACAGATAGTGATTACATAACCCCAGGGTGCTGCAACCATCAAATACACACTGGTTGCCAAGCACCCAAGTTCTGATCACATGACCATAGGGATGCTGCAGCGGTCATAGATAGTTATAAGTCAATTTTTTCAATGCTATTGTAACTTCAAACAGTTGCTAAATGAATGATTGTAAGTCAAGGACTACTTATATAATGATGATTCAAGACAGCTGTCCAAATCAGTCAGGGATGGAAAATGTTTTACCTTGATATAGTCACAACTGGAATGCAGATGCTCTTATATATGCAATTTACAATGAGAGGCAAATTCCCATTCCATGATGATCAGAAAGCAGTGTCTCTGTGTATCTGTGAAGGTAACTTCTGATGGACTGCAATGAAAGCAGAGAATTGAAACGCTTTGTGTACAAGCTGTTCTCTGGGAACAACAATGGAAGGCAAGTCAATTGCCCAAAAACATGTCTAGTTTGTGCTTACAAACACAAATTATAGTCACAGAAAGCCAAGAGAATTACTTCCTTTTCTAGATGCATAGTCTATACTGTATAGATGTGATTATTAAAGTTAATATAACTGGAATTAGTGGAATAGTGATAAAAAAATGGATTCTGATTCCACTTGACAGTCAGCCATTAAAATATTAATGTTGGGTTAATTTCTTATTTTACAATTTATGCCTCACATGGTTGTGTTTATAAGCAATGCCCTGAATCATCAAAAGACTCTCTCTCTCTCTCTCTCCCTCCCTCTCCCTCTCCCTATATATGTATGTGTGTGTGTGTGTATACAACACACATACATGCAAATAATTACTATTCATTCTCAATTTTACCTTTTTGTTAGAGAAGCTAATCTGACAGGCATTATTCTATTGCATTTGTTGAGTTCTTTCTCTATCAGTCTTACCATTCTTTTCAGCCCTGTGTTTTTGACTAGTTTTTTTAAATTAAATTGATCATCGTGATGAGAAAAAGCAATACAAAGGGCAGCTGCACTACAGATGACTCTTTCTGAATAGCAATATAGTAAAGTAAGTAGATAAATCACAGGATCAATTAGTCAAAGAAGGTCAGAAGAAATACAATTCATTGGGGCATTGCCACCACAGCAAGGAAGCTGCTTCACTTTCTGTTCAAATACCAAGCAACAATAAGTTTAAAATAGCTTAAAAGCCTTAAAGCACATACATATATCTGTACAATGCTGCAACGATGCATAAAGTATGTCAGCCTCAACCCTTTTTTTTTTTTTTTCCTTTTTGGCTAGAACAGCAACTCTGGGCTAATTCCAGATCGCATAACTAGTCTGTAGTTCATAGACTGATAGCACAATTCAAGGACCTCCTTATTGAAATAAACTTTGCATTTAATTATCGTGTACTTTATTCATATTTCACCCTCTTTGGCTTTGTAAGTCACTATACAACTCTTGACTGGGAATCGGGCGGCATAAATTATAAAAATTATTATCCTCAACTCAATATAAAGCATTGTACCGCCATTAAGAACCCCATTCAGAGCTAATTTCCAGTCCATTCCACCCATCAGATAGATAGATAGATAGATAGATAGATAGATAGATAGATAGATAGATAACCTTTGTTATTTTTTATTGTGGGCACAATGGCACACATTAAAAATGAAATTTAGTTCCTTGCTCTCAAAGTGTACACATACATAACACACATTTAAACATACTATATACAACATATGTATAGATCAAGCTTTTCCCTTTCTAAATATCCGACTTTATACAGAACACAGAAAAGGCCTTTCACTTTGGCTTACCCTATCGCCTCCCAATTGGGTTATTTATCGTTTAATCTGAAAACCAAGACGCGTACACATAATATACCTAGGCGGGCACGGAAAGACTCGGTTCCTACATTAGCGTGCAATTCAACGGAGAGGAACTGCCCAGAATCCCGCTTTTACCTTTCAATAGCCTCTGCGCCAGGAGGAGAGGTGGGGGGGAAACAACACGTGAAAGCCATAAAGCAGGTGAGCTGCCGCAAAAACCGAGTGCCGCAACGCAGAGAGGGACTGACGTCATGGCAGAAGCTCGGAGTTGCTATGGCGACGAGGAAGTCTTTATATTCTGGCGCAAGGTCACTTCTTGCTCCGGGGCTTTCTCTAGTTCGGGGGTGGGGAACGTGGGGGGGGGGCTTTTATGACTTTTATGATTCTGGGAGTTGAAGTCCACAAGTCGTAAAAGGGCCCTCGTTCCCCACCTCTGCTCTTAGTAGGACTTTGCGTTGCTTTTGTTGTTTTTTTTCTTTCTCCGCTCAGAGCTCGTTTTCTGGCTCCTAAGACCCAGCCTTCGGAAACTTAAAGTGAGGAGTCAGACAGACCTAAAACCTAGTAGTGCAGTGTTTCTCAACCTTGACAATTTCCCAGAATTCCACAGCCAGCATTGCTGGCTGTGGAATTCTGGGAGTTGAAGTCCACATGCCTTAAAATTGTCAAGGTTGAGAAACACTGTAGTAGTGTCTTCTGGAGAAAGAAAGAATGAGGATGAGGATGGGAGGAAGAAAGGAAAAAACTGCGTCTGCGAATATCATTTAGGACCACTGGTGTCTTTTAGGTGGAAACCACCTCTGACAGTTCCCAGAGATTCCTGCACTTTAAATTTATTTCCTGTCTGGGGATTCCTATCTACACACCATCCGTAATGATCTGCAAACATATGTTATATTTAATATAATTGTGTCTTAGAGGTGAAGGGAGCCAAAGGCAGCTGTTAAGTTGGCAGGGAATGTGGCTTGGGGAAAAAAATGGCCTGCCCTTGCCTACTCTGGACAGCTGTGGAAATGGCCAGATGCCTTGGAGGGAGTAAAGGACTCTTATAGCACAGAAAGGCTGGAATGAGACTCCCTTGCTGGAGGGATCGTAAGAGGAAGTCCCACCCAAAGAGTCCTTGGCAAGCCCATCGATTTTGTATTTTCACTAGCTATGTGATTAGTATTTTATATTGGAAATGGGAATGATCCAGGGTCCTTGCTATATTGCAACTAGATCATGTCATCGAACATTGGAGTGTGTGTGTGTGTGTTTGCATGCTGCTTTGAGTTACAGCTGCGGATACAGTTCTCTACACTTGCTGTTAAGACAGAAGTTCTGCTGCTGTGTTTTTAAAATATTCAAAAGCAAACAATGGAATCATCTTTTCAATGTTGTTTTAATCAAGGAAAAAACAAGATAAATGTATGCTTTCTCTGCACTTCCTATCTCTTTTAAAGTATTGTTTTGGATTATATATCAAAATGCTTCAGCATATGCACATACACACAACCACACTGGCTGTGTTTACTCACTTGGGCTGAGCCAAAAAATGATTTGCTTGGCTTTAGTATAGTGTGTGTGTGTGTGTGTGTATAGATGGGTAGATAGATTGATTTTGTGGTTTGTAAACCATGGATTTCTCTCCCCTACTTCATAATTAACACTAATCCCAGAGCACTGTAGCAATATATATGGAACTGACCAGTATATCTAACCAATAGCACATTTTTCATAATAATCCAAGAGTCGCATGGTGCTCTCTTATCATGGTTGATATTTTGCTTTGTTTTTAAATGTTTATTGGCATTGTTGTATAATATTCTAATGTGAAAGAGGATTGCTAACTAAGAAAATGCAGATGATTTAAGTTACAAAGTGATGCATGTATTTATTTTTTTATTAGATCAGAGCAAATTGGTTACTATTTTTGGAACTGTTGCATTTGTGGTTTGAGGCTTAAATGGCAGGGGTTTACTTGAGAAGGCATTTGGCCCCCTTAACATTGTTTTCTCCCCCTACCCAACTCTTTGCAATCATATGCAGCATTAATACTTGGCAAGGATCACCTCCTTCCCCTTCTTGATCTGATCATTGCTTTCTGAATAATCCCCTATTGGGGATTATTAAAAATGGCAGCTAGTCACCACTCCATCCTCTTTCTTATTCTGCCTTTGCCACAATTTGTTTTCAAAAGGGGGTACAAAGATTAAAACTTCATCTGGCTACAGTGCAGATGGAGCAGCAAGGCCATCCCAGAAGAAAAGGTGGAAATGGAATAGAATAAATGAAAAGGTAGGATGAATGCAGGAGTTCCTGCCAATGAGAAACCATAACTCCAGAGGAAATTCAGCAAAACCGCCTTTGCAGTGTTTCTTCTGAGACTGAAAGCAAGTTAATAATTAATCAGCTCAGTGCTCCAAATCCCATGGAAATCACATCATTGGGACCGGTGCCACTTCTAGAAAGAGATTTGAATGGAGAAGAATGGAAAGATTGGTAACTTAGATGAATTATTTCATTACTTAACAAAATTTAAAACCAAGTTTTGTTGTAATATCAGTGTATGATGGTTTGTTTGCCTAAGTTCTGGTACCTTAACTTTTTGGACAAACATATTTACAACAGATTTTTACTGTTCTGCAATGGAAGTAAGTGAAACTAAAATCTAGGACTGTTTTTCCCCCCCACAGAGGCAACTGTGGAGAAAAAACAGACCTGGATTTTAGTTTCAGATGTTTCTGTGCATGAGGATAATCATCATCATTTATTTCCCACCACCTATAGCCTCATGTTCTGAACATGTAGGTATCATATAGCCATTACATTTACAAATAAATTTCTTGTAAAGTTATCTCATCTAGTAGCAATGACAATTTCTGACTGCAAAAGGTTTTATGATTTGGGAATGAGTACCTGAAAATATTATTACAATTTACTTTTAGATTAGCCTGCTAGATGGTGCTATAGGACATATTCTGAATTAATTCCAATTTAACAATTTATTGTGCTTCATTGGAAGCAAACTAAAAGTAAAATTATACATGATTTTCATTTGTTTCAATTCTAGGTTTTTTTTAACACAATACTTTGTTTCCTGTCAAATTGGAATGATGGAATGGAAAAAATGCTTGTGTACAAGGTATTTTTTCCCAACTGTTCCATTTCTTTAGAATAATGCTTAATTCATTTCTTTGAATATTTTAAAATATACTTTCACAGTAGTGATGGGATAAGGAAATTGAATACAGAAGGATTTCATTTTTCCCATTCTCCCCCTTTCCTATAGAATGAAAATTAGAACATCTGTTTGGTCTCATGATTAAGGCACCTGGCTAGAAACCAGAAGACCATGAGTTCTAGTCCTACCTTTGGCATGAAAACTGGTTCGGTGGCTTTGAGCCAGCCATTCTCTCTCACCCAACACATCTCATGATTGATTCATTGATTGATTTAATATGCTGTCCATCTCACTATTCAAAGAGACTCTGAGGGGATTAAATATAGTAAAAATAGAGATATAAAAGGAATTAGAAATATAAAAACAGTTTAAAATTGCAAAAGGTTAAATATAGAGTAAACACTACAAGCTCAAAGTGGAGTGGAGATGGTGCATTTTCTGTCACTGCACCAACTACCTCCCGCCTGCAGCTTCCCTATCAAGGGCCCACACCAACTTCCTGAAGGTCAGAAAGGTAGGGGCAGATCTCATCTCCCATGACAAGATTTTCCAAAAGGTCCGTGGCAGAAAAGGCTCTTCTCTAGATCCCACAGTTGAAATTCCTTGGCTGATGGAGTCTGTATAGGCCAGGGGTAGGCACCCTTGGCTCTTTTATGTTCCAATATCTCAGGGGTTGCCATAAAGAAGAGGGAGTCAAGCTATTCTCCAAA
>NW_015388344.1:125242-143609 GCF_001527695.2 Protobothrops mucrosquamatus | reverse complement strand
GGGGGGGAAACTTTGTATTTTAGAAAGCTGTGGCAGATCTCTGGACAAAAGGGAGCTAGCAAGAATACTGGTGCAAAGAGGAGAAAACTGGAATCAAAATGGAAACACAGGTAATTGAAATCAGAAGAAGAAAAAATTGATTGAGCAGGGATTCCTATTGGGGAAAGAGGAAAAGATAGTTGTAACTATGCAGTTGAAGCCCTACCTTTTTTGTACATTATGTACTTAATATAGTATGTATGCTTCAGCATCATGCTTGCATGTTTTGGTAAAGGAGTCCAAATGCAGACTTGCCAACATGCTAGCATTAGGATCCTGGAAGGCAACTGAAGTTTGCCACCATACCCAGCATAGGAATGCCAAGATTGATTTGGAATTATTCTGTTTCACTGATGTTAAGAGGAGGAAATGTGTATTTAGTAGGATTGTACAAAATGTGCCTATTTTGGAATACTTCAATTTCCAAATGTCGTATTTCAAGCTTGAAACTGGTAGCTCTGCCTTTACTGGAACACTGTGCATAATGCAGCACTGCTTTGATCATCTGCCCAAAGCAGTAGGGTGTGGGGATGCTCATGCTTATTGGACAGAAAACAGCAGGACAGATAGACACTGCATTCATTTACAAACCATTGGAAATAAATTATATGTATATTTTATATAATATTATTAAGTCAGAAGACAAGACTGAAATGTCTGAAATGGTATAGGGCTTCCTGCCTGAGCAGGGGGTTGGACTAGATGACCTCCAAGGTCCCTTCCAACTTTATTATTATTATTATTATTATTATTATTATTATTATTATTATTATTATTATTATTATTATTATTATTATTATTAACAATGGATGGAGACTAATCAAGGAGAGAAGCAGCCTGGAATTAAGGAGAAACTTCCTAACAGGACAATTAACCAGTGCCTTCAGAAGTTGGGGGTGCTTCATCACTAGAGATTTTTAAGAAGAGACTGGACAGCCACTTGTCTGAAATGGTATTGGGACTCCTGCTTGAAGACCTCCAAGATCCCTTCCAACTCTATTCTAGTCTGAAAAAACTTAGATGTATATTTTTATTTGGTATAAAAATGACTTGCAATACAGTATAAATTGCACAACAGATTTGGCATCAGCTGAAAATTGATTACGTACTCTATAGTATTTCCTACTGCTTATATGTTTAAACAAGTGCATCCTAGTTCCTAATGGTGAAAGGTTATGAGGTTGTCAGCCTGTACCTAGGGTTCAGGGTTTTTTGGCAGAAAATCCCTGGAGACTGATGCCATTTCTGCAATGTAAGCTCAGCTTAGGCAAACTAAGGATCACAATAGTGACAGTAAAATGGATTTCTTCTCTGTAAGATACCCTTAGTATCCTAGGATGTCTTGACAAGAAAGCTACTGTATCTCCTCTTTCAAGCCTTCAGTTGTATGTATCCTTTACACATAGTTCATTCATCCCTTCCACCTTTCTCTTTATTGAAACACAATTACATTTTTCTGCTGCCCCTTTATCAAGTCTTAAAGGGCATTGCTATATATTTCAACTCCCTCTCTGTTACACACACGTAAAGGAACATTTGGAGAGTTAAAAAGGGCCCACAGTGGTTGACAATAGCAATATAATGGCTTACATGACTTTCTTAAATGGCACATCTACGATAAATCTGTTGTTCTACATATTGCAAAGTTTAGATGAAAAATTGCTCTGAGCTAAGCTAGAGAGCTGTTCCCCCCCCCCTCCAATTTCTCAGTCCAGAACGTTTCTGGAGAGTGAAGTAATGTCCATAGAAATAAAGTGAAAATAGTGAAAAACAAAAGAAATTTACATTAAATAGTGATAATGCGGTAAAGAAAAAAAAGCGTAAATGTATGCTAGTGATTAAATTAACTGAACATTACAAAAACAAAACCAATTAACTAAAAGAAAATGCTGCGAGGACTGGTTATTAATTTTTTTGCCTACTTTAAAATAGCTAAGCCTAAAATTCATATTTTTCCTGCTTGTCCCATCAGAGCAGGAAGGAAAATGTCTGATAGGATCAGACAAGATTGTGCTTATGGCTTTCCAGAAACTTTTTCCAGTCTGAGCAGAGAGAGAAAAATGTTAAATTTGAGGCTTAGTTGTTCTAACAATATTGCAAATGCTGACATTTAAACACCTAATAAAAATGTTACTTCATTCGATTCTTTTAAAATGGAACTTGATGCATATAATTATGACTGATGAATGAAAATTTGTCCCAAGTATATATGTGTATACATACTTCATTCAGGAGGATTCTGGTCACAAGACTGTAATATTTGAACCCAGATCTAAGGAGAAGTATATTTAATGGGTTTAGAAAAGCAGCTGATGCTTCTTAACTAATGTATTTTTAGTATTTTTTATTATCAGCACTATTAAAAAGAACAGAGGAAAAGCTAAATATAGGTAATCCTTGACTTAGGACCACAACTGAGCCCAAAATTTCTGTTGTTAAGTGAGACATTTGTTAAGTGAGTTTTACGACCTTGCTTGCCACAGTTGTTAAGTGAATCACTGCAGTTGTTAAGTTAGTAACCCAGTTGTTAAGTGAATCTGGCTCCCCCATTGACTTTGCTTGTCAGAAGGTCGCAAAAGCGGGTCACATGACCTTGGGACACAGCAAAGGTCATAAATATAAATCAGTTGCCAAGCATCTGAATTTTGATCACATGATCATGGGGATGCTGCAAAGGTCGTTACTGAAAAACAGTCATAAGTTACATTTTTCAGTGCTGTTGTAACTTTGAATAGTCACTAAATGAACTGTGGTAAGTCAAGGACTTATAACAGAAAAGAAAATTCTAAACGTCATAGATTCAATATCTATACTCAAGAGGGATATCAAAGCATTTCTATTTTTGCCTTGAGTTCTCTGACCAAAGAGAAACAAATTTTACAACCTTTTGTTATTAAAAAGAAATGTCATCAAATTTAAAGGAAATTCTGTATGTGAAATATATTTTTCCTGTCAAGCTTACATTTTCCAAATTAGGATTCGATTTAAACTTTACTTTAACTTTTATTAAATTGAACTACTTAGAGCAAAGTCCTGAATTTGTGATATTAATGTAATGAAATAGGTCGATCTTATTTGAAATGTTAGGACATAACAATATCATAAAATCTGAGAACTATTTGCATTGGTGTGACCTACTGTGTTTTAAAATCTCTGTTGAAATAACACAGCCAATTTGTGTGAGATAAATGTTGACCCTAGGTGTTTTTTTTGTGGTTTTTTTGTGTTTTTTTCCTTGTCTAATTTTTATTGTATATTTTGTGTGGTTTTAATATTGTTAGCCATCCAGAATTGTTTAGTGAAATAGGCATTCTTATAAATTGAATGAGTGAGTGAGTGAATGAATGAATGAATGAGTGAGTGAGTGAGTGAGTGAGTGAGTGAGTGAATGAATGAATCTTGTAAGTTGGAAGACCAAATAATCTATTACTGAGAATACCTTGGCTTGTGAGAAATACTGCAATATTTTCTAGTTCACAATGCCTAAATATCAGGGATGGGCAAGTTTGGGCCAAGGGCTATACTCAAAAAAATACTATAGGAACAGTTGAACAAAAGTATGATGGAACCAGGACAGAATTGAATTGAAATTAATAGAGTTATAGTAATACAAGTATGATTAATCATCATGTACTGTATTTAATATTTTTACATGGATACAGTAAGTTTTTCCTATGCCACTCAATGGAGATGAAAACTGAACTTGTAACAAATAGGATAGAAAAATTATTAGCACATTTGAACTTCAGTGCTGGAGAAGAGTTTTAAGGATACCACAGACAGCCAGGAATACACACACACAAAAAAAGGATCATAGAACAAATCAAGCCAGAATCCTCGCTCAAAGCACTAATGACCAGGCTGGTATTCTGGACACAGCATATGCAGACCCAATTCCCTCAAAAAAACAACAACCATAATGCTTGAAAACCTGCAAGAAAAAGAAGAACAGCACATCCAGCACTAAAGTGGACATATTTGATTACAATCGCAATGACTGTGCAACCAAAATATTTGAAAGGTAAAATTGAGGACACGGATCATTGTGGAGACAAACTATCAATGTGGTTAGTAACAGGTAGTGCTGAATTGCTGGCACTTAAATCAATTTTATATTGTACTATCAGGAGATGACTCTACAGTTCAACCTTGAGGAACATATATTCACTTCTGTTGGATCCTGTGACTGTGGGTTAGACACTCTTCTACAGTAGTTATTTGCTGATGAAATGCCTCTTAATGCAACTGTGTCCTTGAATGTTTACTACTGACCTCTAGTATCTGAATAGATTTGCAGAGGAAAAGGGAAAAACAACTATATCGAATTTGTTTTTGTTTTCTTTTGCTTATAGCTGGGTTCTAGCCTTTTTGTAATACTGCATTATATGTATGCTGTAAATACAGACAAATTTGGTCAAATGTAAAACTGACACTTTTCTAGCCAGGTTATACAATAGCTGTGATT
Source organism: Protobothrops mucrosquamatus (assembly GCF_001527695.2). Taxonomy (NCBI): domain Eukaryota; kingdom Metazoa; phylum Chordata; class Lepidosauria; order Squamata; family Viperidae; genus Protobothrops; species Protobothrops mucrosquamatus. The sequence goes on along the minus strand of NW_015388344.1, from coordinate 139,105 downwards.
TTTAAAAATGCATTCTTACTGACTTGAATCCTAACACACAGGAATGTTCCATAGCTAGTGGTGCAATACAGTCAAAGAATTCCAGAGGGAGATTAACTTGTAGGTCATGCAGAACAGGATGGATGGGAATAGGGAAGAGAGAATTGGAGCCAAATATTATGCTTTTTATCTTCCTGGCACTCAAGAACAGTACCAGTAAAATGAATGTAGGGCTTTCTGATGCGTTCTGCATGCAGATAAGATTGAGCTTCTCTGCACCTTCAATCCTAATGCAAGTGCAAGAATTATACATGTCTCTAAATGGATTTTGCCAGAACTTAATATGAATCAGAGCTCAGGCTCTGATCATAAACAGCAAACAAACTAAAATGAAATAGAGTAATAATTGAATGCCAACCGTATAAATCTAAAATATCATACAAAATATTGATATTGTGCTTATGGAGGTTAACTACCACCATATAACATTTGTCAACATTGTGTACCACTGAGCTTAGCTTATTTGAGAGGCGAAGATTGACATAAAAAGACCGATCCAGACTGTGTAGTAAGAAGAGAGAGGGTTTTTTTTCTCTCCCTTACCTGTCATTGTAAAAGGACAGCTGAGAATACAAGAAGAAATTCAACAGCCCCTGAGACATAGGCCATAAGGACACCATTACATTTCTTATATGGAATTGCTGAAAGTGCAGTACTGAACCTGGCTTTAACAAAGGATCTTTGATGGGATAGCAAAATAAATCTACCGATATCATTGTCAAGTTGTTCTCAAAACGAATTGGATGACATATAAATTTAATAAACAAATAAATAAATAAACAATTTCTATCTGGCATGTTCTGTTCATACATTAAAGGGTTCTGAGATTAGGCTAGTCTCAATTCAACATTTGATATCTAGACATCTTTTTCTGATTAGTTCTTTAGCTTAAGTAAATTCTAAAATACGGTATATATGAAATCTAACAAAGGCTGCATGATAAAAAACTTTCCATACATGCCTGGGACCATGAAAACTGAAATTGGTCACAGAGGACAAGGAGAGTCAGTCCCAAGGGAACTAATGACATATCAAGCAATAATTAAGTATTAACAGCCACACTTGTAACATGATTTTCAGCAATGTGATCACCATAGTAGTCTGAAAGCTGGTTTGGATGCACAATTAAAGCAGCAATATTATGAATTTAGATTGCACTATTTCCAGCTACTTGTAGTTTGAGTTGAGGCTAGTCTGACAGCTATAGAGCAGCTGAACTAAGGAACTGACAATGAATAATTTCAAGGCTACAGAAATGCATTTCCTGCCTTTTGTGTAAAACAATTTTAATTTCCCTAACATTTTTTTGGACATATGAACCTATAAAATCTGTGTCTGCTTCCAGTGACCCCATGTGGCATGGAACATAACTCCCAGACATTTGAAACTTCTTCTTTTTTTTTTTTAGTTTCATTATATAATATCTTCATCCTCTTTATTCTATAGGTTAAATCCAAGTCCCAGATCAATTTGTAAAATCCAAAATAGCTCTGAAATATTGAAAGATGGAGAAATGGTGGCCTTCCAGTGGAGAAAGCAGAAGGAGAGAAAATAACTGTTTTCCTATGCTTTCCCTTCATAGAAGCCTGGGGCACACTGCTCTCTGGAACAAACACTCTGAAATATCCAGTGTGTAGAAAGGAGGGTGAATAAAAATTGAGCTCTGGTTTCTTGAGAAAACATGTCCAGGATCCCTGACTAGTCTATGATTTTTTTTCCTTACATTTTCAGTCTGTACATGATACTATACGCTTGCCTGGGTGTGAAACTGAATGAATATGAGTCTGTTCTTTGTTAATAAGTCAGATGTCTGTTTTACTGTAATAATGAAGTTGAAAGTACGTTTTAATGCCAACAATGTATGTGTAAGCTGCTGCATAGGAAGGGCAGAGACAGAGCTATAAAAATCCCCCATCTACTGCTTGCTGGTTGCAATGCATTTTCAGTTCTTATATCAGGAACCTGCTGGGCACTCTAATGCTGTATAAAGATTGCAATTTCTCCCTCAAATTTGGCATCACGGGAGATTTGAGAATTCACATTCTCCCAGACAAGTCTAAAGAGTTGGAAGGAAAGGCTTGGGCATTATTTATAATGTTGAATGCATTGGTACATTCTTGTTAATTTATTTGCAGTTGGGCAAAGTTAAATCTCATGTGGGAGCTGTGCTAAAAGAGGAAGCGTGATTTCTATTTGGCCAATTTGCAGATAGCTGATAAAGGGCTACATCTGTGCCTCCATGTGTTTGTGTCATAAAGAAGCCGTTTTAATTTAGATAACACAGACGCAGAATAAAGTTTGAAAACTGATAGGAATAAACTGCTAAGTAAAAGAAACTTGGCGGCAAGTTCTGTACTGGGAGCAAACAGCAGCATCCTTGGGGGAGGGGCAAAAGATCAAGATGGCAGTTATAGGCTTATGTACAAAAGAGTTCCTGTCACAATGCCGTAACTGCCATCTTGCTGCTTTTAAGCCGCTGTGTATGCCATTGGTGGCAGAATTGCAGTGCTGAGTTTAGTCAGGCTTGCTTTGAAGAGATAATTTGGCTGAAAGTCTCTATTCACTCTGTCATTTCAATGACACATTATAATATATGTTACGATCTCTTTAGGAGAATAATTCTGTGAAGAAACATATTATTCTGTCTGTGCCAAAAAACAGAGATAAGAGGTATAGCTCTTAAAAGACTGCTGGACTATAATACCCAATCCGGTCGTGTTGGCAGGGGCTGTTGGTAATTATAGTTGAACCATCTTCCCACGATTGATGTAAAATGAAACTTGCAGAAACCTACATTTTTCTTTTTGCAACTGAACGCCTGTGTTGAATGTGTTTGATTTTATCTTTGGCCCGTATAGATTTTTAGCTGTTATCTTAATTCTATAAAATAATATTACAGCCACTCCTAAACGGAGAGCCAGTTTGGTGTAGCGATTAAGGCATTAGGCTAGAAACTGGGAGATAGTGAGTTCTAGTCCCTCTTTGGGCATTAAGCCAGCTAGGTGACTGGGATTGGCCACTCTCTTTGAGCATTAGGAAGGAATTAATGGCAAACCACTTCTGAAAATCTTGCCAAAATAATTGCATTGTCTTGTCCAGGCAATCTCTGAAAATCGGACACGATTGAACAGAAGAAAAAATAAACCTAACTCTTTGGGCCAAGGCCTGGAGACTAAAACATATGACGAACGGCTGCAGGACTTGGGTTTGGTTTGTCTAAAGAAAAGAAGAAATAGGGGTGACATGATAGCAGTATTCCAGTATTTGAGGGGCTGCCACAAAGAAGAGGGCATCAAACTATTCTCCAAAGCACCGGATGGCAGGACAAGGAACAATGGTTGGAAACTGATCAAAGAGAAAAGCAACCTGGAATTAAGGAGAAACTTCCTAACAGTGAGGACAATTAACCAGTGGAACAGAAATCATGGCTGCTCCATCACTGGAGATTTTTAAGAGGAGACTGGACAGTCACTTGTCTGAGATGGTATAAGTTCTCCTGCTTGAGTGGGGGGCTGGACTAGAAGACCTCCAAGGTCCCTTCCAGCTTCTATTCTATTCTATTCTATTCTATTCTATTCTATTCTATTCTATTCTCACATTTCCAATTTTGGGAGCAGGCAATGGTTCTCCCACAAAATACCTGCAATTGTACACCTGACTTCTCTCCTTGATTCATTGGGCTACCCTTTCTGGACTGCAGAAAAACAATCACAAAATGACAGCCAAGATCTCGCATTATCTTTAACTCTTTGCTATCATCTAGTGGCCCTCTGAACTTTGCAGTCTAGATATAGTAGTACAATTTAAGAAGTTACTTGTAGTCCAAGTAATTTATAACCAGTGATTAAACCACTGTTCAAAGATACAACAGCCTTGGAAAGGGTATGGCCCATAAAGTATTTCCAACCATTGTAATTTTGTCCCCTCCCCGTGTCATGACTGTATTTTGTGTACTTGGCAATTGGCTCACATTTATGACTGGTTGCCGTGGTCCCACAGTTAAATGACCATGATTTGTGATGTTTCGTGCCAGTTTCTGGCAAAATGTACAACCTTGTGATTCACTTAACAACCCCTATAAAAATGATAATCCCATCATATAGGTGCCTCAGCTTACAACCATCACAACTTAATGACTGAAATTCCCAATTGTGGTCGTAAGTCAAGGACTACCTGCAACTTTTCTGAAAACAATATATAACACTGGTTCAGTACCCAGGATATTTGGTAACACTCATTCTTCAGCATCTCATGACCTCCTGATCACAAGGGCAATGGGGTGCACTTAGACAGTTCAGGATTCACTCTGTGTCTTTTCTTTGTCCCTCTGCCTGCTTGTTCTATATAAGAGATTACTGATGTTAGGTCTCTTCCCTCTGCCTTTGTTCCTAGAAACACTTACCTGGGGCGAATGCTCTCTGAATCTCCTGGTAGGATATAGCTAGTGAGGTGTCAGGCTTTGCTTATAATGTATTTCCTTAAAAAAAATTCTCCTTTGTGTTTAGAAATAAAACTTGCTTAATTAATAATTGGTTTGGTCAGATTCTCATTTTGAACCAAGCTTTGTCTTATACACATGTATCCACAACACTTAAAATGACTATTGAAGAGGATCGCTAAAGAAGAAACAGGCTCAAAATTCATTAAGCTCTATTAAAATCCATTCTCATAAGACAAAGGCAACAATAATTCATAGCTTAATGGGGGTCTGAATATTGCCAAATGCAGATTGGCAAATTAGCAGTGTTGATAAGACTGTAAATCTGTGACACATAAAGCTATTGAAAGCATAGGATTGTATTTTTCATAAAGAAATATCCAATAACATGGTAGTAATGAAATTCCCATCATAATGACCCCAGGCATCAAAGTGTCTGTAGGATTTTCCTTGGCATTTACCAACTCTGTGCTCCACAGGATTTTTGTTTGTTAAAGATGATTTTAATTAAAAACAAAATATTATCCTCTATTAAGAACAGCACTTCTAAGAAAGTTGTAAAAAAATAAAAACAGCAGGCAGGACTTTGTTTAGAAGTCTTTGGAAACCTGCCAAGTGAAAAGGCTAGTAGTTGTAGTAAACTGGAGGATATACAGAGAAACTGGTAAACATTGCAGGTCCTAGAGCAGAGATGTAAGATGTGGTATTCTTGGGAGCACTTGTAAACTGCCCATGCTGCTTCATTTTGCACCAGCTGAAGCTTCCAGATACTCTTCAAGGGCAGCCCCATGTACAGTGAATTACAGTAGTCCATCTGGGAGGTGTCTTAGGGCATGGGTGATTGACAATAGAGCCTCCTGGTCCAGAAAGGGTGCAACTGGTGCATAGCATAAAGCTATGCAAAGGCTCTCTTTGATCTGGAGCCATGAATCCAGAAGGACCCCCAGATTACGCATGAGGTCTGCCTGGGACAGTATCTGCCCTAAAGATGGCAAATCCTTAGATAGATAAGACCCTAAAACCCAAAGCCACTATTTTATAACTGGTGAGCTAGCATAGTAGCTATTTTGTGAAGCTGTGATGCTCTCCCTTTGCATATCTGTCAACATATCACTTTGAGCTCTTGGAGGAAAGGCAGAATGTAAAATTAACTAGCTAACTGCCTACTACATGTCAGGATCATGAATGGGTGGAGAGCTGTTGCAAAGGGCATGTTATATTTTGCTCCATTCCACTAGCAGAGGTTCTGCCTTTCAAATCCTCAAGGGACGCAGCCCACAAAACCAGACAGGAATAACAGGCTGAGGAAACTGTATTTTCTAAATGCAAACCAGAACTATGTCAGAACATTGACTGAGCTCTGACTGGTTACATGTAGTGCACACATTTTTTATTTTCATTCCTCCTTAACAACACATTCTCTTTTTCAGGCCCTAAAGGGATAGATTCAATAACACGAAACACAATTAACCATGGCTGGAGCAGGATTTCTGATTGTGAAAACAGATTTTCCCAAACCCAAATCAAAAAATACCTTTTAAGAATGACTGAGAGCTGGCTGGGACTGAAGCAGTGATTTTTGTTTTCTCACCTGATTTCTGATCTTCCCCTGGCAAGGATTTTTATTCCAAAACCACTACACTTCATTCAAGATACTCTATGGGAGGATCCAATTTACATCATTGTATGCTTTGCTTCGTTTGGAGCATCTGCAGCATGTGATTGTGGCTATACAGCCATGGTGCGTGGGTTAGTATTGTAGATAAATCAAGCTACTTGGGTTGTTCAGAAAACCACAGTGGGGAAAAAACCCATGGTTAAAGTTAGCATTCAATCTCAGTGATTGTCATATTTTGCTCATAACTCAATTTTTCCACCACTGCTTCCATCCTTTTGGTTTTCTGGCTCTATCCATTGTGTCAGAGGGCTCACAAAAGATGGGAAAAGAGACACAGAACCTTTTGGCACCCTACTTAGTTCCATAGCAGAGTGGGGAACCCAGTTTACTTCAAATGTCATATGTTACTCATATTTATGACAGTTGCAGTGTCCCAGGGTCATGTAATCACCTTTTGTGACCTTCTGACAAGCAAAGTCAATAGGGAATCCATGTTACTAACTTAAGAACTGCAGTGATTCACTTAACAACTGTGGCAAGAAAATCGTAAAATGGGGCCAAACCCGCTTAACAGATGTCTTGCTTAGCAACAGAAATTTTGGGCTCAATTGTGGCTGCAAGTCAAGGACTACCTGCTATTATTTAGTATATGATGAGAACATGACAGAAGTAAACATATACACATAACCCGCATAATTTAAGATCTAAAACTTCTACAGGATATGGCAGTGGTCTCATAACTGGACGTCCAATTCAGCGATCCAAGTGATCACTCTGGCAATTTGCTTTGTGCAGATCTTCTAGGGAACCAGAGAATGCATATCATGGGCAATCTTGTACAATATGTTTAATAGTTTGCACACTGGCATCACAATCATAACAAGGGGAATCTTTCCATCCCCATTGATACAGGTCAGAGGCACTTCTTCCAGTATCACACCTAATTCTGTTCTATTTTGACCAAACAGAGCAAGGCAAGTTAAAACCAGGTGGGTTGACAGAGGGATCACTAATGGTCAGGCCAGAAGAAGGCACCTTGCACCATTCCTTTGTTGAAAGAAAAATCTTCATCAGGGTTCAGTCCAAGCCAGGAATAAACAAAATAGAGACTGGTTTAGAAAGAAGGTTGTAGTTTATTGAAGAGCAGAGCCAGACAGAAAGATGGCTCTGGGAAAGTTGACCACATGTAGCTGGGAGTGGTAGGTTTGTATACCTTCTTGGGCTTTTGTGTTCAGAGTTCCTGTTCCTGTGGCATGAACTTTGACCTGAACTTTGAGCATGTCCTTTTGGTATTTTGATGGTGGTGGGTTAATCATATTATGTCTTAAAGGTCATGTCTTTAGAGTTTGGGTGAGGTTTGTAGATTTTAGGGGTCTTTGTCTTTCTAATCTCATCAGCTCCTAGTTTCCTGGCTCCAACCTTTCTGAATAGGATTATCAAATCTGCATTTCTAGAGACCTGGCCTCTGCCTAGTTTCTGCTTGGGGCTATTAGAAAAACTGGGCCTGCTTTTCTGCCTTTAAGATTCTTTGGGGAAATATAATATTCTGCCTTTTAATATTCCCAAAACATTTCTTTCTTGGGAGGTGTATGTGCTGTCCTCCCACTCCTCTCTCCAAGCATTCTCGGGGTTAAACTGGATAGATGTTAAATGAATAGCTGTTTGAGACATGTTTGAATAGACGAGCACAATTCAAAGCGCACTGAAGATGTCCCCCCAAATGGAGATGAATCGCCAAGCTCGAAGATCAAACCAATAGACCATGAATAGGTGTTTTCCATGTTGGCCTGCGGGATTTCAATCTTGTAATGGACTGTGTGTTGTCCTGGTGAACAGGGAGGGCCTTGTTATTCAGCGTTCTTGACCATAGCCGGACAAGAGTACCTGTATTAGCACCCATGGTTAATGTTTCCAGAAAACAAAACAAAACAAAGAATCTAGAAGAAAAAGTCAGCATGACTGCACAAAATCGTGTTCTGTTGATACTATTAGGAGCCGACAACAAGTTTCAAATGAATGCATGCATGCATTATCATATCTGTATTCTCATCAGAAGAAATCGTCAGTTTCAAGTAGGCAGTTATAGTGCTTTGCTTGCAATTTAATCCTTTGAAGATTGGATATGATGTTTCCTTACCATTTTAGATCCTGCAGTGCCCTGGAGAGTTCTTGTTGCTCTGTTAATAAGCAGTAAACATACCCAAGACCAAACAAGAGCACTTTGCATGCATATTTGGCACACAAGTGGTAGAATCAATTTAAGGAATAGTGTAACTTGAATATTATTACCAATATCTCATCAAGGCACAGGGAAATCCCCGAAATATATGTTTACTAAGCATTAACGTCAATGCTAAAGTTCTCTTATTTGGTGTCGACAATTAAACAGAGCAAAGCTAACAGCAACTGAGTTATTGAGGAACTGTACATTGTCCAACTCGCAGTGCTGTACTTATTTTAAGTCTTCTTGCCTTCATAAGGAGCCTTGCCTCACTCTGATATTCTGCAGATAGATTTTTTTAGACTACAACTCATCACTCATTTCTCTAAATATACGTCATTGCCCAGAGCTCGTTTATAAAGGTGGATTTATGACTCTGCTCCTAAAATCTGCACATCTGTTTTATCTTGAGTAATGTTTTAATTGCTGGATAACATCCAAGAGAATTACCTCCTGCTTTCAGGGGATCCCAGTTTTCTTCAGCCCTTTGGGAACCAAGGGACCACTTAATCTCAAGAAGATATATGATACATGTAATGGCCTCTTTGATTTACACATCGATTCCTGCTTTTTATTTTGAACCCTTTAGTATTATTAGCTTGTGGCAGCTAATAAGAACCCGCGAAAGAGGAAGATATTCTGCTGAACTTGCTCCACGGGTTGATGCATTATGCATGGCTTTTGTCTGGCTTTAGAGAGTAAGGGATGGTGAATCCACAACATTGATCAGGAAGTCTGATACTGTAGCAAAATTAATAGGCCATATGTAGACTTGTAATGGACAATTGGAGGCAAGGTGAAAGGAGGAATTACTTGACAGGTGACTTCTGGATAAAGGGTGAGAACTAGGCACCAATAAGGTTAAAATTGCTTATAACTACCACTGAACAATGGATTTTTTATTTGATAATAACTCATAGGCTCACCAAAATGATATATACATTCTTGTATATATGTATGCATTTATCTTTATCCTTATTTTTATTTATATTAATCTTGGTTCATCTACAGGACTCAAAGTAAAAGTTTGTGAGAAAATAGGCACTGCTTGCTAAAGCACTGCTTTTGGTTTCCTGTAATAAACCAACATATCTTATTGTTCCAAAACATCCTGTTGTTTCCTTCTTTGGATATATCATAGAATCATGGGGCTGGAACGGACCTTGGAGGTCTTCTAATCCAACATCCTGCCCAAGACAAGAGTCCTTATACCAGGGGTAGGCAACCTTGGCTCTTTTATGACTCGTGGACTTCAACTCCCAGAATTCCTGAGCCAGCGCTGGCTCAGGAATTCTGGGAGTTGAAGTCCACGAGCCATAAAAGAGCCAAGGTTGTCTACCCCTGCCTTATACCATTCCGAACAAATGGATATCCAATCTTTTCTAGAAAACCTCCAATGTTGGAGCACCCACAACTCTGGGAGGCAAGCTTTATCGTTAGTTAATTGCTCTTACTGTTAGGAAGTTTCTCCTTAGTTCAACCTATCAAACCTATATAGATGGCTCATACTTGGCTATACTTGGTGAATCCCAGGATTCTATTAAAACCAAATTTCTAAATACTAACACTGAATTAATAGTATATATTCATTCATTCAATTCAATCAACCAACCAACCAACCAACCAATCAACTAATCAATCAGTCAGGCTCTACAAATTATCTACCTTAGGCGTAAATGGTACTATTGTGCCATTCTTTCTGTAGAATCACTCAATTGTGCTTATCATTAGCCCATTATGAATAGATCGAAAAACCATTTGCTTCCATTTTCTATGACACTGGAAATAAAGCTCTTAATTTAAAAAGGACTCTTTTGTCGAGCTAACATTCCATGATGACAGATTCTCTGTAGCTTTACAAAAAAAAAAATCTTCAAAATGCACTGCACAGAAATTAATGCATAAATTCAATCCTAAACAATGAAGATGTTTCACCTGTGTCTTCATTACAATAATGTTGCACAAAAATTGTGAATTAGTATTGATTTTGCCACAAAATGCCCTTATCTGATATTTAGCCAAATATATACAGGAATTTTGACAGGAATTCATATGACATTGTCTCCTTATTTGTAAACCACCTGTATTTTCTATTACTTCCATTTTTAACACACACCTCTGTTGCCAGAGCCACATTATGAATTTTGATTGGCAGTCCTGTGCTAAGAACTGATAATCGAAAAGCGCCTTTTTGTAAAAATATCCTTTTTTAAAAATTCTATTCAGTTGTGTTCAGTTCTCAAAGACTGCCTGAATAAGTCCCTGCAATTTTCTTGGCAATGTTTTTCAGAAGTGGTTTGCTATTTCTTCCTTCCTAGGGCTAAAACAGAGTGATTTCTACATAGCTAAAGAGTGACTAGAACTCCTGGCCTCCCAGTTTTTAACCTCCTAGTTTCTAACACCAAACTGGCTTTTCTTTACATTCAAAAATTATTACCTATTTTCTTTTACCCAGATCAAGCTCAAAATACATATTATTACCAAGAATAATTGTGCATCAAGACAGTGGTGAGAATCTGGACTTTTACGGGAAACAACTAACAGGCAGCTGTTAGAAATGCCACAAGAGGAAATAGAACTGTTGAAACAATTGAAAGTCTCTTTTGATTGTTATTAGTACCTGCTGACACTGTGAGGCAATGCAAAGTGCCTCATTGAAGCAAACTGGGTCACTTCTTGACCTTGATGAAGAGTCTAGTATTCATGTCAGAAACTGCTGCTTTCTGCCACACCTGGAGAAGTAGGCTTCCATATATACCTGCAGCCACTTCTCAGACGTGGACTGACTTTCCCTATTCTTAAAGGCCAATGGATTGTTTTGGACAGGAAGAGGCTTTGCAACTGATGTCTTACTGTGGTAACCCCCCCCCCCCCAATGTCTGGCAGATCTTCTGTTTATGGTTTAATTCTTTGATCCTAACTATGGGGCTGCCTTCTGTTTTCATCCTGATTTCAATTTAGCTGTTCTGCTTGCCTCTGGTCCCAATTGCTTCTCAGTCATGATGTCCAGTTTGTCTATAATTGGGCTGTGAACTGAGACATCCTTAAGCAGGAGGTTCCCACGATCTTCCTCACCTTCCTCCTTCTCCTTTTGAATCAGGTGAATGTTAAAAGCTGCACACAGAAGTACTTAGCTGCATGCAAATATCTGAATCAGCCACCCAAAATGTGATGTACTTTGAGTTGGCAGAACAAAATGATCTCTTGAATGAAGTGAGTGGGTTCCTGTCAATTTTAGTGCAAAAACAAAACAACAACAACAACAAAAACCCTCGCCTAGTTTTACCAGAGTTCAGCTGCAAATATCTGGACAACCAGGAGATGACAGCATGGATTTACGGAAAATATGCTTTTTGCTGCCTTCTTGTGGTAGTCTGGATTTTTGCAGCCCAGATCAGGAACTCCTGCCCTGCCACCTCTTTGGTTTGGGATTTGAAGCGGATGTCTTCACTTCCTTATAGTAGTATATTTATTGATTATAGATAAAAAACGTGTCTTTAATACATCCTCTTCAAGTTTGTTACATAAAACCTAACTCTCATGCTGATTGGGAATTTGCTATATCACAACTTTCTATTTGTGAAGCTGCTGCTAAAGAGAAAGACACGGAGGATTGTGGAAAGTGATGCACAAGTGTCCAAGGCCAAGCAGTGCTAGTTCTGTAAAACTACTTTGCTGGCTGGCTGGGTCTTGGCATCTGGGTCATATGTGCTCCATACATCACATTTGCTGTTTTTCCCTTCTGTAAAAAAATTACGATCCCCACTGATCATACTTGTATTACAACTGTCTTCTCATGAGGCAGAAGTGAAGCCATGATATCCTTGATTCTGTTTATATACAGAATCTTAGGAGTACCGATAGAGGAGAATATTTGTAGATCAGAGTTGAAATGAGGGATCCTTGGTGCTCTCTGAGCTTGGTTGTTTTCTTGCAGATGTTTCATTACCCAACTAGGTAACATTATCAGTACTAGTAGGGAGTGGGGTTTACTCTCATTTTATATTCTAATAGCATGCCCTGTCAGTGTTGGTGAGTGTAAATTAATTTCACAGTACATGGACAGACTTAATGTCTGCAAGAAAACAACCAAGCTCAGACAGCACCAAGAGTCATAGGTGTGTTCTTTCTTACTACTGGCTTGAGGCCTTATTCCAGGACAGGATGTGCTTTAAAGGTTGAGTTCAAATTTGTTTAAGGAATAAAAAAGGGAAGAAATGCACCACATCTCTTCTTGCCCTTTGGCTGGCCAAAACATCTCCTCCCAATAGACAAGCATTTAATGGCAGGCAGCTACCTCACCTGACCTTTTTAATACGATCGTAATCACTATTTCTAGGAGAAAGACAATTATGTTGTCACAAGTGTCCTCCTTCCCAAGAGCTAAGAGCATGCCAGATTGCACTTCAGTCTGATGTATAGAAAAGCATAATTATTTGGCATATGCAAATAAGAAAATTTTCAAAACTACTGTATGTCGATACATTCCTGCCCTAAATTTAAAAAAACTATTTCTTTTCTAATCATGACTTTAAAAATCAAGGTAATGCATGCCTAACATTTCATGCATCTGGTGAGCATGCCAGGTTATGTATTTATTGCCAGTGACTAATCCTCTAAGATCCAAATGAATGCATTCTTAAAAGCAAGGGGAAGATATGACTGTGCATATGGTGGATTTATTATGCCATGAGGTCAAGCTAATAATCTTGTTTCCCTGGTGGCTTTATGGCATAGCTCTCTTGTGCTGTACATGGCTGCGTGGAAGAAAAACATTAAATCGTGGAGGTTGGTAACAAAATGGAAGTTAAAAAAAAAACAAGCAAACAACAAAGCAAAACAAAACATCCTGTTCCAATTCAATTTTAACAGAGTTTCCATGCATACTACTAATGCAGTCTTCACAACCTTTCTATATGGTAGCTATCTGTTAATGAAGAACTAAAACATAATAACTTGGAACAAGCACCACATATTATCTGGATCTTGGTTGTAGCTGGCATACTTGTCATCAATGCTGATGGGAGACAAGCCTGTTTTGTAAGTCCTCCCCATTTAGCCTATGAGCAAAGTCTACAGACCCAGCTTATTTAGACCCTGAGGCTGATGATTGTATAAAACGTTTTTCTACCCCAAATATATTAAATAGTTAAAAAATGGCTGGCTGTTTATGGCTCCCCAAATCAGCTGCTTCTCTTTTTTGTTTTTTGGACTTCTAGCTCAACTAAAACAGAAAGCAAAATTGCTAGAGGCGCCCCTGGATCTTGTTCAAACACATTTTTCATTCAAATGGATTTGAAACTGTAACACAGGTCTGGATCACGCTTTCGATCTTGATGCTTAGGAACACATATCAGAAACCTCTAATGAACTGAAGGATTGGTATTGCATATGCCATAGAGCTAAAAAATGCACCAGTAATTCAATGCAAGTATAGTAGATGGTATCTGGTTTCTTCTTTCAATATAACAAACATGCACACATTCTTACTCAGATACATTCAAATGCGGGTGGGATATTCTTATTATTGTTATGCAATATCTTTGC
>NW_015388344.1:115383-125179 GCF_001527695.2 Protobothrops mucrosquamatus | reverse complement strand
ACATATCAGAAACCTCTAATGAACTGAAGGATTGGTATTGCATATGCCATAGAGCTAAAAAATGCACCAGTAATTCAATGCAAGTATAGTAGATGGTATCTGGTTTCTTCTTTCAATATAACAAACATGCACACATTCTTACTCAGATACATTCAAATGCGGGTGGGATATTCTTATTATTGTTATGCAATATCTTTGCAGTGAGAGTAGTATTGACTTATCAGTTTGTTTCTGAATGCCATTCAAGATGCTGGCTCTTACCTATAAAATCCAAAATGGCTCAAGGGCTGCATAGCTTCAAGGCTGCCTCTCCCACCCAATCCAAGTAAACAGGACATATCTGCCATTTCTATGCATTTATTTTTGCAATGGCTTGTTTCTGTTTTCATATGGCTTAGAGTCTTTTAAGAATAAGTTGGTTAAAGTATTTTAGAAAGGAATAAAATTAGTGGAGCATAGACATTCATCCATGAACCATATTAAACTAAAAACAGGCTCAATAATGTCTTGTGGCTTCTCTTTAATATGTAGTGAGGGACAAGGGAAGCACGAAAACATGCTAATTTGTGAATGGCAAGTAATAAACTTGAGTGGGCAGCAACAGTGCTATCTTCTGATGGCTTCACAAGTTCCATTTCTGGGAACCCAGTGTAGCCTGTCCTTTCTCACCCTTCTCTGTATTATAGGTACTCTGGTCCACAGAATCTCCAAGCACCAAATGGCACAGCAGCAGCCAGGGCACACTAGAAGAGACTTTGTTTGGTTGTTGATGGCTTGTTTAAAGGTCATTTTGGGCAAAAACATGCTTTGCAGAAAACCACCCTCTGATATTGGAATACGAGATGTTATGACAATCTCTAGTTTTTGGCATCATCTCCTGAAATATCTGATTGGTTGGCTGCAGACTAAGAAGCCTGAATAAAGGGAATTCAGTTTTTGTTTTTGAAAAAGCTGCTTCTTCACGTATCATCCGTTTTCAATAAGTAGGATAGTGGGAAGAAGCATTAGTAGTGAGATCCTGCTTAAGTTACACTACAGGAAGTCCCAATATCCTCTCTCAAACCATCTTCTCTACAAGGAACTGAGGATGCCCTGAAACCCAAGATACATGTAACAAATAAATTAGATGGACTGTGCTGAATTATTTGTAATTCTGTACATGCAATTGCCACTTTTCCTGGTTCCCCCTCCATAAACTTCTTTTTACTGATGCTGATTTTTCTCTCTCTGGACCACTGGCTCTACTCTTGATTCTGCTTATGTGACTCTCTTGGCTTTACAAGGGGATTTCTCATTAAATCTTCCCCACATGCAAGATTACACAACAAGCTTTTTTTTCTTTTTTTCTTTTTAGGAATAACAGAAGGTTTGTTAAGTTCTGAATTTTGTGTCAGCATGAAAATATATTTTATCCTAAATGGATGCCCCGCCTTTCCTCCAGAAGCTTAAGCTAGCATATATACCATTTCCTTTTCTTCGTAATTTTTCTTAGACATTATTTCCTTACACATGGCTTATGTTGAATCAAGGGAATGGTCAGATGTTCTCCCCACCCCATCATAGTAGCTGAAATTATGAGAAGACGGAAGCATCCCACCCCCCATACTTCTTGAACATGTAGAAGTGATGGGAATTCAGCTCAATCCAAGTGACCAAGAACAGGAAGGTCAAAAAAGAAAGAAAGGAGCTGCTGGTTCTCCAAATCACATCATTGTGTTTTGTTCCTTCTCCACAATGGCGTGAGAAGGGTTGGGGTATCAGTTCTCCTTCTGAATTTCCTGCAGTTGTTTCGGTGCTTTGCATTTGTATTTTACACACATGCCCACACCCACACCAGCTTTCATTGGGAAATAGGCACACAAGGGTCTGTTTGTACCAGAAGTGTGTGCCAGACGTCCTGGCTGGTTTCCACCACTCAGCTACAACAGCAGAGGTGCTCCCGTTATTGAGATGCAAAGAGGGTCTGTCTGCCTGCCCTCTTTCCACATCAGCCCTTGTCCTAATTGCCAGAGAGGCTATTCCCATGAACTGCTGCATATTCATTACTCTCATCTGGCAGAACAGTTGCTTTAAAGGGGGGAAAACCCAGCATGGAATGGGTGAACCTCTCTTACGTGTGCAACTGAAAGCTCTCTTTATAATTCGACTTCAACTAAGCCCAGAGCTGCAGTTCATAAGAACAATTGTTCTCTCTGGACCATTTGCTCTGCCCTGAATTCTGCATATATTTGTATTCTCTCACTGGATGGTTTTGGAGTTTTCCCTCCACTATTATGCACTTTATCCAAAGTCTATATATGTGCGGGTGTAATTCACACAACATTAATTAGAGCAGCCGCTTGCTCCCCAGAGCTGTATATCGTGCCAGCAGTTTTAAAGTGGCCTCCATCTACTTATTATCATAAGACAGGGTGAGGGCCACTAATTTGGATGGCTTTAAAAAAAGATTGGAAAAATTCATGTAGGACAGTTCTATTTAAGGCACGGGTGTCAAACTCGCCATGTCACGTGACGTGTCGCGACGTATCACGACTCTTTTTGCATTGCCAGCAATGGGTTGGGCGCGGCTTCGGTATGATGAAACCGGCCCGCGGGCTGGCAATTTGACACCCCTGATTTTAAGGCTATTGATTTTTGAAGTCTCATTATTACCTCTGGGTAATAATTACCTCCAAATAATTGTTGTAGAGAGTATGTGGAAGAGAGATATGTTTCCATCACTTTTGTGTAGTATGTAGTTCAGAAGTGTCTAGTAAGCCATTATGAGACACCAAATGCTGGATTAAGATGGGCTTTAGCCTGACCCAAATAAGGTATGCTAACTTTTTGTGTCTAAAGCCAGAGTTACAGAATCATTCTTACTAGTAAAGGCTAGAGGCATGGCAGACATAATTCAACAGATACCTGGAGGGCGTGAAGTTGGTTGAATTTGAAACATGTATGCTAGTAATTCCCATTGCTTTAGTAGGGATATGGAGTAGGCAGAAAGTCTATCTGGCCCAAGATTATCCAGTGAAGGTTATGTTCAATGAGGGACCTGAATTTGAACTTTTCCAGTTTCAGTTTGACAACTTAATTGTGCTATACTGCTTAAAGTATCATACTGTGCTATAATTTGCGCCCCATTTCCTTATGATGCAATCTGATAAAGGAATAAAATGTGGTGCTGTTTAGTCTCCAGAATAAAACTAAATCTCTGAAACACTTGATACAATGATTACCAATGCTTGGAACCTGTTTCCTAGTTCCTTTGCTTTCAAGTACATTGTGGTCCTTCTGCTGTCTCATTTCTGAATACAAAGATATGTGCATCATGTTTGAATACCACTGATCATTTTCAGCCAACTTGATGTAGTTGGTTAATATGAATCAATATACATATACAATATACATGATATGGATCAATATACATCATTCCATTATCCACCATGCTGCCTGACAGTATGTTTATGAAAATATCTTCCTGAATATAGAATAGCATGGAATCCTTTCCATTTTAAAAAGATTATGACTCAGATGGAACCTACATGAAAAATACATGCAGTTGTATTGCACCAACATATAAGTCCAAGCATTAAATACTGTAATCCTTGAGTTTTAGAAGTAGAGGCAAAACTTCTGAATATAGGAATGTATAAATGGCATGAGAACAGCAACTGTTTTACTGAAGAAGACATTTTCTGTTTCCAAATAAAAATCCAAGCTGTCCAGAAAGAGCTATAATGGGAAAGCTGGTGTTACATTATGGGGCTTAAACAAAAAGGCCAAAAGTATCAACCAGCACAGAACCAGCAAACCACTTCCAAAAACTCTTGCCACGAAAACTGCAGAAACTACAGAATCAGCACTTTCATAGCCAGGCATCATGTGTTCAGTTTATATCTACATCAACATTTTATCCATGTTTCTTTTCTTCAAAATAACAAAAGTAAATAACAAAATTTACAAATATTTATTATTTGTAAATAACCATTTAATTTAAATACTTCTCAGGACTAGCAAAATGGCTGCCCTCTCACTCTTTTCAGAGCCACCTTTTACTGACAAAACACAACCTGGCACATAGGTTGAACAACCCGGATGGGGACTGACAACCCCCTCCCCCTCATGTTCCTTCATCCTTTTTGCTGGCACTGCCTTATAAAGATCTGGCTACACACCAGCTTCTTTTGTATACACACACACAGACACATATACATGATTTGCATCACTGAAGACATACCAGGAATCCAGTGCAAAAGGAAATTCTGCCAAGAAAGGAAATATTGACCCTGATTGACAAGACGCTCAGTACTAAGTAAAGCCATTAATGACTCTTTAGAAGTAAGGTCCCCTTAGGAATGCTTGCACATAAAACATTTTTAGTCACCCCAGTAATTTTAAAATAATGACTATTGAAATGGCCAACAGTCATAAAACTTGGGTTTTGTTTTGCCCCTGCTTTGGAGTAACATGTTTTTCTTTTCTTTTTTTTAAAGGTAAAACCGTTCTGCATCGTTTGCCAAATAATCGTGTGGCTGAATCTCAAGAATGCCCAGAACTTTTCCCTTTGAGTTCTTTTGGGCAGGAACTGTTTCCTTGAAAAGTCAAGTTGCAGTTAGGTTGTACAATTGTTTCTTTAGGTTCAAGTTGGAATGGGAAACCCCCTCCCCCAAAAAACACAGGAAGAGACAGTCACAAAATCACACAATGCAGTTTGTGGGAACCAGTTGCTCTGTCTCCTCGCCACTTGGTCTTTTTCTTCTTCTGGTTCTTTTCTGGAACCTGTTGCCTGTTTGGGAACATAGAAGATATATCAGTACTGCTTTTAAGATTGAAGGACTAGCTAGAACTAGAACTAGCAATAGAATAGCACATAGACTTATATACCGCTTCACAGTGCTTTACAGCCCTCTCTAAGCAGTTTACAGAGTCAGCATATTGCCTCCAACAATCTGGGTCCTCATCTTACCAACCTTGAAAGGATGGAAGGCTGAGTCAACCTTGAGCTGGTCAGGATTGAACTGCTGGCAATCAGCAGTCAATAATATATTATACATTATATTAGAGTAGAATAGAATAGAATAGAGCTGGAAGGGACCTTGGAGGTCTTCTAGTCCATCCCCCTGCTCAAGCAGGAGAATCTATACCCTCTCAGACAGGTGAATGTCCAGTCTCTTCTTAAAAATCTCCAGTGATGGAGCGCCCACTATTTCTGGGGGTAAGCTGTTCCACTGGTTGATTGTTCTCACTGTCAGGAAGTTTCTCCTCAATTCCAGGTTGCTTCTCTCTTTGATCAGTTTCCAACCATTGTTTCTCGTCATTCCATCTGGTGCTTTGGTGAACAAACTGGCCCCCTCTGCCTTGTGGCAGCCCCAGATACTGGAACACGGCTATCATGTCTCCCCTATTTCTTTTCTTTAGACTAGCTAAACCCAAGTCCCGTAGCCGTTCTTCATATGTTTTAGTCTCCAGGCCCCTGATCATCTTAGTTGCTCTTCTCTGTATTTTTCCCAAACTCTCAACATCTTTTTTGTGATCTGGTGACCAAAATTGGCTGCAGTATTCCAGGTGTGGTCTTACTAGGGCAGGGGTGTCAAACTCGTGACGTCACACAACGTATCAGACCGGTTTTGCCATTGCCAGCAATGGGGGTGGGCGTGGCTTCAGTATGATGAAACCGGCCCATGGGCCGGCAGTTTGACACCCCTGCTTTATAGGGCTTTATAAAGCGGTAATATTACTTTGTGTGATCTTGATTCTATGGCTAGAATTTGTGTGATCTTGATTCTATGGCTAGAATTAGACATCTGCCCAGGACACCTTAGTTCTTGGTTCTAGCTATAGCTAGAACTAGAACCAAGATCTAAGAAGTCCTGGGCACAGAACTCACACAATAGTTGTGGTGGTGGGTGATTTCCATTACAAAAGTGGTGAATGAACCAAACATTCTCCCTCCCTTCTTGAAGGAGCATTTTTTTTCCTCCTGTGAGAAAAGTTTAATTACATCATGCTTGTCTGATGATTTAGACTGATTTTGCATGTAGAACCAAAATGTGCTTTGTCTGCTTTTGTCTTAACATGGTTTGTCAACTAATGTTCACAGGACACCAGAGTGTATGAACCTTCCAACTGTAGCTTATTCAAGAAACCATACTCGAGATATAGCAGTGGTTGCAATAAGGAACCCAGTACAGTTGAGGCTAAAATATGATGCCTCATTTTAATAGTGCTAAATAATTCCACTGAGCTAGAAATACAGATATTAGCTACATTGAGAATTGCCATCTACAGAGCCAGAGCATTAGTCTGTTGGGCTTTTTGTGTTCCTCAGCTTGGTCTCCTTTTGCAGTCTTTTCATTTACAGGCTAGTAAGGAAATATCTGCAGAAAGAGAAGCAAGGAACACAACCCCCCCCCCATCCAAAAAACATTTGTCAGCTACATATATTCCCCACTATGGAGCCCATTGGTCTATCTACCCCAGGAATCTTGACTCTGCAGGCAAAGCAGAAGCTCTGTCGTTAACATTTCTGTCTTTAGCATTGGAAAGCCTTTGAACTTGAATAAACTATTTTCTTGAACAGCTTGCACATGAGTTATTATTTATTTATTTATTGGATTTAGGCGCCTGCCACCTGACTCCAAAACGAGACTGGGCAGCTCACAAAATCAGATAGAAAACAGAATAAAAGCACAGTGTCACACAAATAAGCAGATGGTATCTTTGTGTCCTGCAGAGGGAACAGAGTAACTGATCAGAACCACAGAGAACAGGGAAGCCAGCTGAATCAAGAACCTTACTTTGGTCATCACATTACAAAAAAGATGTTGAGACTTTGGAAAAAGTGCAAAGGAGAACAACTAAGATGATTAAGGGCCTGGAGACAAAAACATATGAAAAACGGTTGCAGGAATTGGGTATGGCTAGTCTAGAGAAAAGAAGGACTAAGGGTGACATGATAGCAGTATTCCAGTATTTGAGGGGCTGCCACAACTTATTTTCCAAAGCACCAGAAGGCAAGACAAGAAACAATGGAAACTACTCAAGGAGAGAAGCAATCTGGAATTAAGAAGAAAGTTCCTAACAGTGAGGACAATTAATCACTGAGAACAGCTTGCCTTCAGAAGTTGAAGATGTTTCATCATTGGAGGTTTTTAAGAAAATACTGGACAGCCACCTGTCTGAAATGGTATAGGGTCTCCTGCTTGAGCAAGGGGTTGGACTAGAACAGACATGTCAAACTCGCGACGTCATGTGACGTCGCGCAACGTATTGGGAGAGTTTTGCCATTGCCGGCAATGGGGTGGGCGCGGCTCCCGCATGATGCGTCCGGCCCATGGGCCGGCAGTTTGATACCCCTGGACTAAAAGATCTCCAAGATCCCTTCCAGCTCTATTCTAATTGCTGTTTGCTACATTAACTGATTATTTTGATGTCAAAACTAAAGCAGTAATTGTGGCAGCCTTTGTATGCAGAAAACTAAAAGGAACTGTGAGGAAAAATTATGACTCCCCAAAGAATTGGAGATGAAAGACTAAAGGAAAACCTTAATCATGGTTTGATTAGCAATCTATGTTTTTCCCCCAATACTATTTTTGCTGCTCTTACTTTATGCTTCATACTAATAGTTAGAACCAACAAACCAATAAACCAATAATTCACATTATGGTTCCTTGTCTTAAAATAAACCATGTCTTTTTTTCACTGACCTAAGGTGCATATCATACGAAGATAAAAGTAAACATGGCTTAGTGCAATATGAATCTCATAATTCTACTTAGTCTCAAGGGACTGAATGTCATATCTGGTTTGATCCAAAATTTCTATAGGAATTCTAAAGCCTAAAACATGAATTTTCTAAAGCAAAAACTTTGGAAGGACAAAAGAAATTTTTGCTATGAATATCTCAAAGGAAAATTAAATACAGACAAGGAGTTTATGCCATTTTCAGCTTATGTAGAATCAATATGGATGGATGGATGGACAAATTTATTTCTGCAGTTTGGAAATAGTGGCTGCTGCAAAAAGATACGGTATTTAATTTTTATAGTGTTATGGGCAGCCAGACAATGTATGTACTGTATCTAAAACACCTAAATTTTAAGCTATAAAGATATCTTTTAAACCCACTGTTCCACTGTAATAAAAAGACAACCAGCCTAAATTCCAGCTGCAGTCTGTTCAGTAAGCCCCATAATAGAAAATCAGTAGTACTTGTGAGTGTATCTATCCTTAGCATGAGCAGATAAAAATAACCTATTGAAAACATGAGACGCCACAAGGGAATATATGTAACTATTAAAAAGTTAATTTCAATTGATCTCAAGAAAATCAACCCCCAAGTAAATTTGTGCACAATTTCATCTGATATGACTTAAAAAGACTGAACTGATAATTCATTTAGTAGTCAGCAGTATTTTCAAGCCTGAATACCATCCATTAAATCTCCTACTATTTCATCAGAACTCAGATTGAGATCACCGAAATCACATGCAAGAATGCAGATTCTTGTAAAATCTTTGTAAGAATAATGTGATTGCAAAGCATCTCATGTATGTTTTGCATTCTTACTCAAGATTGTTAAAACTGCATGAGATTTCATTGCTTTTTAACTCATCTTGGGTATGGATGGGACTACAGATATACCTCGACTTATGACCTCAACTGAGCCCAAAATTTCTGTTGCTAAGTGAGACATTTGTTAGGTGAATTTTGCCCCACTTTACAACCTTTCTTGCCACAGTTGTTAAGTGAATCTGGTTTCTCTATTAACTTCGCTTGTCAGAAGGTCACAAAAGATGATCCCATGACCCCGGGACACTGCGACTGTCATAAATATGAGTTAGTTGTCATGGGTCTGAATTTTGATCACATGACCATGGGGATGCTACAATGGTCATAAGAGTGAAAAATGGTCATAAGTCATTTTTTTTCAGTACTGTTGTAACTTTGAATGGTCACTAAACAAACTGTTGTAAGTTGAGGACTACCTGCATTTTTAGATTTGAAAGACCCCATGTGGTCAATACTGATCTACACTAGAGAACCTCTAGCAGCCTTTTTCCAACTTTCCCAAAATTCTGCAAATTGTTGAATCCATCTGAAGAACATTAAGTTAGAAACATTTTGGTGAGACCAAGTGTAGCCCATATGATGTACTTTCCACTTTTAGAGAGATGGTTTTCATTGAAAGCTTGATTACCCACAACCTCAAACCAAAGAAACTACAGTAAAGTTGTCCTTCTGTTCTCATCCACTCACTAACTACCCCTGCCCCAGTCTCTGCTAACTTCTGTGGGCAAGTCCTGTTTCAAATTGGCGAACATAAGAAGCAAGAAAGTGCCCCAAAGTTGTTTATGAGGCATGTAAGGACTTTAGTGTATATTATTTTTCTTGAAACAAAAATAAAACTGTACAATGATATAATGCAACTATAATACTGTTTTTTTTAAGTGCCAGGCTAAACTAAACAGTATTTATTAAGCTTTCTTGACCTCTAAATCTCTCTTCCCTTGCATTCCTTCACTGCCAACTAGGAACAGCCAGAAGAATGTGCAATGACTGAATAACTTGTATCCTGCAGACATCAAGGCTACACTATCTACCGTATTTATCGGCGTATAACACGCACCTTCATTTTAAGAGGGAAATTTCAAGAAAAAAAAAGCGCCGGCTCGAGAGCGAAAGCAAAAGGGGAGGGGGAGTGGGGCTTCGTTCACACGCGGATCCCCATGCTCGTATTTATTTACCGTATTATGCCCCGGCTGGCGGCGGCGGCAGCAGAAACAGCAGCCTCCTTCCTCGGTTAGCTCCG